>NW_021145335.1:137279-150000 GCF_002837175.3 Physeter macrocephalus
CACGACCCCGTGTCCCCTGCATCGGCAGGCGGACTCTCAACCACTGCGCCACCAGAGAAGCCCTCCTCTTCTATTTTTGAACGGAGACCGACCATTTCCGGCAGGGGCGGTGGCAGACCCGGAGTTGTGAGCTTTCTGCTGCGGGTAGTTGGCCCTGACTGTGACCCTGGAAGCCCACTCCCTTCCAGCCTGCGTCCCCTCGGGACGGGGTGTGCGGGCCCCGCCGCCCTCCCGGCCTGTCCTAGCCGCGGCCCTCGGCCGACGCGGGATTCGGCGAGATTCCACCCCAACGAATTTCCGGCGGAGAGAGGGGAGTTGCGCGCCGTCCCTCAGCGCCGAGGGCCCCAGTGCCCCGGAGAGTCTGCCCCCACCCCCTGCGACGCCTCTCCCCGGGGCCCGGGCGCTTGGGAGGGGTCCCGGGAGAGTCTGTGACCCGGGTCGCCGGCGAGTGCCGGGAGCAGGCGCGCGGGAGCCGCGAGTGGGGACGGGGAGTCGGGTGGCCTCCCGCGATGGGCGCCCGGGATCGTGGCGTGCGGAAGCCCAATCCCCCGCGAGTCCCCGACAAGCTGGACAGGGTCCGAGAGCAGCGGGGCTGAGGGGCCTAGGCCCGCGCCGTTTTGAATGTGACCCCAGCTGTTTGTGAAGACCGGGGCAGGTAGGAGGTATTTGGGGAGGAAGTGTGTTCTGCCTAATTTTGCTTGCATTTGTCTTGCGAGAGGAGGGGCGAAGGGGTGGTGGTGAAGAGTTGGACTTCGGAGCCGATTTGGGGGTTGAGTTTGGGCCGGGCAGCCACTCCCCGTTCCTGCCTCAGCGCCTCAGCTGGACAGTCTGCGGCCAGAAAATATCCAGGAGCCTTCGGGCGCCCAGCCTCTTGAGGGGTCCCAGGGATTGGGAGGTGGGAGGAAGATCCCAGACTCCTCTGGGGTTGGCAACTCTGGAATACTGCAACGGGTAGGCACTGAAGGTGCCTCTTAAAGACGCAAATGAAGGAGAGATACCTCACCGAACGAAGGTTCAGGCTGGGCAGCTCCAGTCCCGGCGGCGGGAGGGGAAGAACAGCCAGACCTGCCCAGGCAGAAGGAGCCGAATTCTGCGGTTCCAGAAGGCCATTTCCGGATTTCGCTTGGCCCAGTACTGGATGCAGCAGCCAGTGCCGGCGGGAGACCCACTGCAGACTTGACGTTGAGGCCAGAACTTTCTCCCCACAACGAACACGCCGTCAGGGCCTGGCCTGGTCACCGGGTGGGCCTGGGGGTGGGGTAGCCCCTCCACCCCGGAAGTCCTTTGGATCCAGAATCCTCTTCTGCCCAGATCCTACTCCAGGGGGGCCACAGATGAGAGGTGGACAAACACTGCCCTTTGCCCACTCAGCCAAATTTCCCCTTGGACCTCCTTGGGTTGGAGGTTGCTGTGCTTTGTCCCCATATCATATGGCAGATCCAGGATGGCAGTCTGGGCCAGGATGAGGGCTCTAATGGTTTCCATAACTCTCCTCCACTCAACCCCAGTGTGGGCGCACACAACTCTGCATACACGAACGAGCCCCACACCCCACTCTCTTCTAGTTTTAGCCACAAAGTTCTCTCACTTTCCCATCCCAAAGAGCCCCCTATGCCCCCACCCTACTATACAAGGATGGCATGTTCCCCAAAGCCTTCACCACCTAGCTTCTTCCAGAAAAGCAGCCTCAAGTCAGTTTTGTGCATCCTGAGATTGGTCTAGTAGGCAGGGGACTAAATGTTATGGGGAGGGTTGTGTACTGTGGCTGTTGTCCCTGCTAAAGTGGTCTGATGCCTCCCTGAAGGTCCCTGGGAAGTCTGTTTTTCAGATTCCCTCCTAGGCCAGGCTAGTGCTGGAAGCTGGGAAGTCTTGTTTTGAGCACCATAGAGGATCCTGACCCGATTACTGACAGCATGCCCCAGTCTCTGCAGCTTGCTGGGTAACAGCCTGGAACCCCCAAACTCCAAGCTGATGCTGATACCCCCACAATGTATCTGTACACCCCACCTTAGACCCCCACCACCATGTACACCAGCAGTGCACAATTACACCCACTCATGCAACACCACACACATGCACCTGCAGGGACAGTCACCCACAATGATCCACACTCCCCATTAATTCACTCCCCCAATTATATATGGTCCCACACAAATATATACAGTAAAACACATCTCACACATGATTGCATTCATACAATTATAGATGATACACAATCACAAACATTCACACGTTTAACACAAAAATAGATTCACAATGAGAAACTAATATGTACTTTCACAAACATTACCACATGATTCGTTCACAATCACAGACACTGGTGGATGACTACACAACTATCCAAAACCACATTCATACATGGTCACACACACACCACTACAAGTTCGTATGTATAATGGTAGTTTCGATTTGCAACTTAAGCAGAATAAGCACACACAACTGCAAAAAAATTACACACTTGAACACTTACAAACATTCATTATCAGTGAAATCCTGATTGCCCACACCCATCACAAACACACAATGCACACGCATAACTCTCACACCCAAAGACAAATCTCTAGCACTGGGTCTCCCAACTTTCCTCAGCACTGCCTTCTCTCCATCTCTTCCCCTCCTTCTTTCCTCTCTCCAGAGCCTGTAGGTCCTGGCCTCCAGATGTCCCTCAAATTTAGGTACCAGAGGCTGCCCTGGCTGTACCAGCTCACACCAAACCCAAGTAGCTGCAAGGTGCTGGGCTCAGCAAGGAGCGGGCAGCCTTGACTCCGGATCCGGAGGGTTTTATTATTTTTTTCACATAAATTACACAAGCACTTTATAAAAAGGTTACACAGAAAACACCTTATAAGTGCATAACTTAAACGCCCCCTATGAACAGGATCTGGAGAAATAGGCTGAGTTTGTGTGGAAACCTGCCTGTGCGTACCTGGGTGTGGCTAGGCTATGTGATGGGGGTCTGGCAGGCCAAGTGACGCTGTTGTGGCTGCTGTGTGTGTGATGATGTGTCACAGTGTGACCGTGGCCTTGTGTTTGTGAGAAGTGCCATGCTGTTCAGAATGAATCTGGGTCACCTCTGATAGTAAGGGTCAAGGGTGTGAAGGCTATGGCCCTGTGTGTGCATAACACTCTGCCATAGGTCCCCTGTGTGTGACTGTGGGGTGACACCAGGAGGGACAGTGAAATCACCTCTGTGAGGGCCTGTGGGTGTCCGTGTATGATGGGGAGTGGAAAACAGAGTGCTCTCCCCAGGGCAAGTTCAAATGACAGCTCATGCTGTCCTCTACGGTTCCCAGAAGCTCTTCTTCCTCCACCTCTCTTGCCTCTCTCAGTCCCACGTTAAAAATCAGAATAAAATAAAAGAGACGCAAACGGAGGACTCCAAACAGTTCCAGCAGGCGCGGGACCTCATAGGCATCTGGGAGGCGGCCGCGCGTCCCTTTCTTGCGCGGTCTTCTCTTCTTTTCCACCAAAAAGAGAACAGCGTCGGCGCGAAAGCGCCGGCCGGTGCGGAGGGGCACGGCGTTCCCCTGCT
The DNA here is from genome assembly GCF_002837175.3 of Physeter macrocephalus. NCBI lineage: Eukaryota > Metazoa > Chordata > Mammalia > Artiodactyla > Physeteridae > Physeter > Physeter macrocephalus. The sequence continues at coordinate 140,812 of NW_021145335.1, forward strand.
GCGTGCAGTCTTCGGCAGGAGGGCGGCGAGAGTCGCGGCTCTCAGGCCTCGCGACCCTTGGCTGGGCCCGGGTCTCACCGGGCGGAGCAGGCAGGCTCACTCGCAGGCCGACGCCACGGACGTGACGCTGGTGATCTTGGTCGAGTCGTCAGACCACGGCTGCAGGTTCTGCAGGGCGAAGAGCGAGGAGTTGTGCACGCAGAGCGGGTCGGCGGGCAGCGGCTGCGCCAGGCTCTTCTGGAAGGCCTCTTGCTGCAGCTGCAGGAGGATGCGGTTCGCCTGCTGCCTCTCGGCCTCACGCTCCTCCGCGGTCTGCCGCCTGCACCGGGGACAAGCCGTTACCGACGCTTCGGGTGCCCTCCCGGGAGACAGCCTGAACGAGCGAGCACTGCTCCCCTTCGCGGCCCCCAATTTCCGCTTGGGCCCCTTGAATGCATTCCCTTATCTTGAGGATCCTGACTCCACAAAGACTGGAAGCCCCAAAAGTAGATTGGGGGGTATCCTGGGGGAGCTGTGGGGAAATCCGCTAGGCCCAAGCAGCTGGGGCTCCCCGGCTCCAGGCAGGGCCCACACCCTCACCAGCCTGGAAGGCGCAGCCAGGGCTAGGATGGCATTTCGCCTCTCCCCAGACCCCAGGAAGACCAGGAGCCTTCCCAAGCCCGAGGGGCCTCACCCTCCCCACCAGTCCAGGGCAGAGGCAAGGGCCAGTGGATATGAGCTGCCCTGACAGACCTCTCTTCTCCCTCTTCCCTCTGCGAACCTCTCCCAGTCTTCTGACCTCCTGCGCCGAGCCCTGTGCCCTGCCAGGATTCCCGCCGGACCGGCGGCTTCCTCCGAGGCGGTCCAGGGAGGCGATGACTCACTTATTCCATTTAATGCCTCCCCTCCACCCTGTCAACTGAGATCAAACGTCTGTCTCTAAGGTGGACAGACCTAATGGGAGTCCCCGGGGCCTCCAGAAGCAATTTGTAGGCGATCGATGAAGCCGCGCGAAGCCGGCGAGGGCCTCTCTCAGCGGCGGACGCCGGCCTCCTCGCCGCCCCTTCTAGCCTTTTCGCTCTGTCTGTCTCTCGTCTTCCCCTTCTTCCCCGCATTTCAAACTATGTCTCTTCCTTTAGACTTCGTGTCTTTTTTCCCTCTTGCTTTCTCTCACCCCACCCTCTTCCTTCTCTCAGAATTTCAGGGAATTTGTTTGAAACGAAAATGAAGGTTTTAGTCATCTATGGCTTTCCTTTATTGTACATAAGACTTCTTCAGGCTGACTGTTTTTTCCTTTTCTCCCTGGGTGGGGTGTTTGTCTTTGCCGCCGCCCCCCCTTGTGTATCAGTTTCTCTCTGTCTGCTACTCTCTATTTTTCTCTGTGCCCCGACCCCCAAGGGCTTGCCTGACTCCCTCCCCTCCCCTAGGCTGCAGCCCCGGTTGGCCTTGGGAACGCAAGTACGTCCACCCCCCTCCTCCCCAGCCCTTGCTCCCTCCTTAGCTTTCCAGAGGTCTGGAGGAACGTCTCCCACCCCTTCCCCAGCAGCAGGAATGTGGGGGGAGCAGCAGACTCGCGGGGCAGTGGCTTCCTTTGTGGCCACGGCGGCAGATTCCTAGCCTTCATTCAGAAAAAGAAACTCCAATTCCTTCATCCGGACCCAGGCCCTCCCGGCCACGCTCCGGGGACTTCGCCCAGACTCTCTTGCTCTCCCCACTGAGGCCTGAGCTAGCAAGAAACTCCCGGCGTGTGTGGAACCGAGTATGCGGGCCAGATGTGCGGGAGGGTGCAGGGGTGCAAGAGGGTGCAACCGGAGAAAGCGCCTGTGTGGGGGGAAAAATGAGTGTAGTTGTGGGTGTGTGACGGGAGAAGAGAAAATGTTTCTCTCTCTCACTCACACACATACACCCATCTGCTCCTGATTGATCCCCCTTTCAGTAGGACCCTCGAAAACCCCGCCGCAGCCGGCGCAGATTGATTTTCCCCTTCCCGGGTAGGGGACCCGCTGCGCCCAGGCCAGGCGTCTGGGGAGGAGGGAGTCAGCAGGGCCCAGGCCCACGGTATGGGGTCCCAGACGCTCTAGCGGGAGCCCCGGCTGGGGCGCAGAAACAGGGCGCCTGCCATCCTGCCTCCGGTCTCCGGGATAGACGAGGCATCTCTGTACGCACGCGTGAGTTTGCGCAAACAAAAAGTCCCTCAGGACTCACTGATCTCGGAAGCCTGGACTGCGTAGACTGCGCTCAAACCCGGACGTTTCCCCAAGTAGCGGCGGAGACCAGCCGCGTCTACTCCCGCACTGAGTGTGCGCCCCCGGGCCAGAAAGCCGGAAAGAAAAACAGCTGGGGCTCTCCGGCCCCGTCCCGTCATCGGCCACGGTGGCTTTCCGCTCCCCACGAGCCTAGCAGAGCAGCGCGCTCCTCCGAACCAGAGCCATAGGAAAGTGGCGAGCATGGGAGTATGAACGCCCCCAGAGAGGCCCGGAGCCGGAGACTGCGCCACCCACGGCCGCGCCCGCCCAGCGCGCTTACCTCCACTTTGTCCGCCGGTTCTGGAACCAGGTTTTGACTTGCGCGTCGGTCATTTTGAGCGCCTTGGCCAGGGCGGCGCGCTCGGCCGAGGCCAGGTACTTCTGGCGGTGGAAGCGCTTCTCTAGCTCGCAGATCTGCAGGCGCGTGAAGGACGTGCGCGGCTTCTTCTTCTTGGGGGGCGTCCGATTCTGATAGGGGTGACCTATACGGCGTGTTACAGTGAAGGGTGAGAGGGCCACTGGAGCGGGAGACAGACAGACGGCAGAGGCAAGCGGCAGAGCGTCAGGAGGCGTCCCAGGCCCGACACCCCGCGAGTCAGCGAGCGCAGCGGCTAGACCCCAGGAGAAGGGCTGTGGTCCTCCCGTCAGCCCTCAGCTCCAAGCCCGCAGCGTGAAATGTGCCCGGCCCGCCCGCCAGGCCGACGCCGCTGCTGCCACCACGGAGGCCTCCCTAGCCCTGAGCTCCCACGTGCCCATCAGACACAGCCGCAGTCTCCTGGAGGGGCACGTCTGAGGCGAGCTAAAGGTCGCAGTCCCCCCCATAGCCTCAGGTCTCCAGCCTCAGAGAAGCTGCCCAACAGTAAGAGGCTATCCTTGGTCAAGGCCCTGAATGCTGGGTCCTGACCTGAGGCCTCCATCACACAGCAACATACACAGACACATCACATACAACAGGGGCAAATTATAGATCGTAAGGATCTATAGATCGTATAGATCCAAACAAGCTGACACCCAGACAAGCACAGGCACAAAGGCAGATGCATAACGTGACAGCCATATACTCCCTCAGAACCTTCTTTAGGCCTGAAGCAAGATTATGGCAGGCTGTGGCTCCCCTAGGTAGGCTACGTGGAGTACCTTTTCGCCAGAGACCCAGGCCCAGTGGGTTCCAGGCTGGTGGGGGGTAGAGGGTGTTCCATCAGAGTCTTTTAAGACCAGCCTGGCCTGGGTGGGGGGAGTGGGATGGGGCACTAGGCCCAGCCTCCCCAGGCCTGAGAGGACTTGGGTTGGGGCACTGGGGCCCCTTCTGGAGGCCCAGAGCGGAATGGCTCTTCTACCTCCCTCCACCCCACTTTGCCACAGACCCAGGGTCTGGGCCAAGGTTCCAAAGCTGGAACAGGGGCTTAGCCCAGGGTCTAGCTCTTAACTGCCTATTCCCCTTCCACCATTGGGCCCTGGAGCCCGGACCCCATGGGAGCCCCAAGTCGTGGTCGGTCGGCAGCCGCCTATGCCTCCTGTTTCCTTTAAGGCCCGGCCAGGAACTCAGGCTCAACTCGTGGCTGCTTCCCAGCGGGCTTGGGGCCTGGTCCGGCGGGAGGATCGTAGTCTCGGATCCAGGGAACGCTAAGGGCGGCGGGAAGTGAGGCCGGGGAAAGGGGCCCGCGCAGGAGCGAGAGCCGAGTGCCGTGAGCGGAAGCGGGAGCGGAGGCAAGCGGAGGAAGGCGCGGAGCAGGCAGCTGAGAGGGCGGCAGGCGGAAGCCGCCGAGTGCGTAATCGTCCCAGGAGTTCTTTCGGCTGCCGATCGATCACGGGCCTGGCCGGTGCATTATTCACGCCGGAGGAAACAAGGCTGGGCCCAGAGGGGAGGATGCTGAGCCGGGACAGAACGAAAATGAAGCGGGCGGCTCAGCCTCGCGCTGCCACTGACCCGGACGGAGCCTGCAGGCCGGGAAGAAGGGCCCGCCAGCTCTGTTGCTTTACTCCGGCTCGGAGCCTCTACCGGGTTCGGCAGCGCGACGGGCACTGGACCACGGAGCGCGAAGTGTGTGTGTGTGTGTGTGTGTGTGTGTGTGTGTGTGTGTGTGTTTGGAAGGGAGGTGGGGAACCTGTTTTCCTTGCGTCTGATTCTGGGGCTCGCCGCCTCGGCCAGAGAACGTCTGCCGGGACGGAAGAAAGTTTGTTCACATCGCGCCCCTTTCTCCGAGATACCCGAGCCCAAATGCCGGCGGAAGGTAGTAGTCCCGAAGCTACATCCCCCTTCCCTCCGCCTGACCGGGCCCAGGGACTCCGAGAGGGGATCAGGGAGAGCGTCTCAGGGCAGGGGTCCTGTGGGAGAGACGGAGAGGGGCCCAAGCTGGGAGAACTCTTCCAGCAAGTCGATTCCGCGAGCTTAGAGGGGTGGCGGGCGGCTGAACTTGGGGGAGGCACCAAGAGAAGCTGGGAGACCTGGCGCACAGAGGGGGCTGCGGGGACTCACGGGGCAGGAGCGAGGGGGTAGAGGAGAGCCGGGACCGCGGCCAGGCGGGGCGCGCGCGGGCCGGACTCACCTGTGAACCTGTCCTTTGTGTATCTGCGGTTACTCTCCATCCAGGGAAAGGTGAGGCCGGTGAGGTTGTTGACGCCCGGCACGGCAGGCACGGAGGGCACGGTGGGCAAACCGGTAGCCAGAGGTTGAGGGTGGGCCACCGCTCCAGCTAGCGGCCTGTGCGCGGGCACTCGTATCACCCCCGCAGCGCTCAGCGCCCCCGCCCCGCCGCCGCCGCCGGGACCGGGGCCGCCCGCCAAGGCCATGTTCACGTTGTAGGAGCCGGCCAGCGGCCCCATGCTGCAGGCGCCGCCGCCGCCGCCCGCCGGGCCACCGGGGCCGCTCGGGCCTCCAGCGCCATAGGCCCCCGCGCCCCCGGTCCCCGCCCCAGCCGCGGGGCCCCCGCCGCCGTAAGGGTAGGCGCCTCCAACCAAACAGCCAAGGCCATATTCTCCGTCCTGGAGGCGAGAGGAGGGCCCCATGCAGCTGCCCTGGTCCGGGCTGTTGAGAATCTGGTCGATGCCAAAGCTGATGGGCTCCGCGTGGCCCGGGTGGAGATGGTGCGGACCCAGGTGCTCCATGCTGGCCCCCGACCCCGGCCCTGCGGTGGGGGGGGGGGCCTGGGCGGTGGCACTCGCTGTGCTTGGCTCGGGAGCAGCGCGCAGCTACGCGGAGGCGCGAGGCGCGGAGGCGGCAGCGGCTCCTGGTTGCGCCGAGACTTGGAGGAGAAGTGCGCAGAGGGGCTAAAGTAGGGGGGAGGGGAAGGAGAGAGGGGGCGCCGTATTCTTCCCCTCTCCGGCTGCTGCTTCCCCTCTCTGGCTGCTCGCTAGCTGTTGACTCTGGGACATCAATCACCGGGCGAAAAAACCCGGTGCGAGCGAGACTCGCCGTTTCGGCCGGGTCTCTCCATTGGCTGTGCGCGGAGAGGAGCGGGGTGAATGACAGCGCGGGGGAGGGGCGGAGAACTGGAGAGGGAGGCCTGGAGCCGAGACAGATGTAGGAGCCCGAGACGGAGGGACTGAGACAGAGGCTCAGAGAAGTAGTTCAGGAAGAGAGAGAAGAGACCAACCAGAGGCTTAAGAGGAGAAAGAAAAAGAATAGGAGGCCGGCATTCCCAGAGACCGATAGACAGATGGCCCCAAGGAGGTGGATGTCAGAGTCCTCTTCCCAGCCTGGCAGGAGCCGCCCGCTTGCTTAGAATTGGGCCAAAGGGTCCAGAGCACCAGGCCTCTGGGGAAGGGGCATCCCAGTGCTACTGGAGAATCACCTCAAGGGCTCAGCTGGGAAGCACCTGTCTGTCAACCAGAGGATTTACTCCAAACTTGCAGTCCGGCTTGTTAGAAAGTAGAAGACTGTCTGCTCCCCGGGTATGGAGCCCAGGCCCCTGAGGCTGGAAGGTGAGTTCAGGCTTGTCTTTTAAAACACAGGCCTATGAACAACTGGCTATATGTTGTTGAAAAAGTCAACAACAACCGCAGCTCTGCCAGTTTAGAGAAACTGAGGGAGGGAAGACTTCCTGAAAGAGAGGCACAAGTCAGGGGAGTTGGCTTGGGGCCTGCTGTTGGGGTGCCCAGGCATCAAGACACCCCCTTTCCTTTTAAATAGACAGAAGCCTCAAGAAGCAGTTCCCACAGTATGTGAATGAATTCAATCAGATTGCTTTCGCCTAGCAACTAGCCCAGGGCTGGCTATTCCAAGCAAGAAACCTTTGGATTATAGTGAGGGGAAGGAGTTATTTTCTTACTTTTGGAATCTTGGAAGGGAGGTCTAGGGGCTTAAAACAGTGAGGGCTGGGTATGGTGGGACCAAGATCAGGGAAGTACATCTAGGACAAATTTAGGCCTTTTCAAAGTTTTGCCTGTGGCTGACTGGCTTAGAGCCCAGGAGAGAAGAAGGAAACTCCCTTTTTCTGCTTCCCCTCTTCCTCCTCTCTAGTAGAGAAAGGTCTGCTCCCTCCCAGGAGCCAAGCCCTGGTAAGGGCACAGGTTGGATCACTTGGGATCTATTTCAGATTCAACAGGCCTTGAGGGAGGGACTGTCTCTATCAGACAAGATGCTAGAATGTGGAGGCTCACATTCTACTTAACACATCTCATTGCAATCTATTTGCTTTGGCCATGTCTGTTACTTTAACCTGAAGAGATCTCCTTGGAGGCAGGGAATGGCTTACTCGTCTCTGTTCCCCCCTGTGGAGTACAGCCCACAAAATATACCCAACTTGGGTAAATAATGAATGAAAGAACCTCCTTATTCAACAAATATTTTATTGAGTGCCTACTATATGTCAGTCACTGTTCTTGGCACTGGGAAAACATCGGTGAACAAAACAAAGTTCCTGTCCTCATGGAGTTTACATTCCACAGAATGGAATACAAGAAACAAAGAAGCAAATACAATAAGCCAGATGGTGGTAAGTGTTACGGAAAACACTATAAACTCTATACCAACTCTTCAAGATGAGTATTATTCCCGTTTTCTGGATTCAAAGAAACCACATTTCAGCGAGGCTAAGTGACTTGATCAAGATGGAGGAGCTGGGGCTTCCCTGGTGGCGCAATGGTTGAGAATCTGCCTGCCGATGCAGGGGACGCGGGTCCGTGCCCCGGCTCCGGGAAGATCCCACATGCTGCGGAGCGGCTGGGCCGGTGAGCCATGGCCGCTGAGGGAAGGTCCCACATGCCGCGGAGCGGCTGGGCCCGTGAGCCATGGCCGCTGAGGGAAGATCCCACATGCTGCGGAGCGGCTGGGCCCGTGAGCCATGGCCGCTGAGCCTGCGCGTCCGGAGCCTGTGCTCCACAACGGGAGAGGCCACAGCAGTGAGAGGCCCGCGTACTGCAAAAAAAAAAAAAAAAAAAAGATGGAGGAGCTGGATTCAACTTGCTTTTATGGATTGGCCTGGAAGCCTGGCTGTTGGTTGGAGGCACATCTCTATGGGAAAAACCTTGCCTGGGCTTCAGGCAGGTGGACAAAGGCCCACTCAAGACAAAGCCAGATATGAAGTTGGTGGTTGTTTGTAAACACTAAGCAGAAACATGAGCGAGAACTCTACTCCCTTGCCAGTTCTCTCCTCTCCATCCACCCAATCAGCAGGGTGCTATACTTCTACACAGGATGTTCCAGAACTTTTTTTGGAAGTTGTTTGAGCCTGAATGAGTCTATTTCTTGCCTCTTATCTTGAGGGAACTAAAGCAGAGATAAACATAAATGTTTTACTGAGAAACTACTGTGTGCCAGGCACCACACCGATCTCATTTAAGACTCACAACAATCCTGTGAAGTTAATAGAAACATCCTCATTTTTCAATAATTAAGAAAACAGAATGAATGTTCATAGCAGTATTATTCATAACGGCCAAAAAGTGGAAACGACTCAGATGTCCATCATCTGATGAGTGGATAAATAAAATGTGGTGTATCCGTACAATGGAATGTTATTCAACCATAAAAAGTAATAAAAAGTAAATCCTGCTACAATATGGAAAATCCTAGAAAACATCATGTTAAGTGAAAGAAGCCAGGCGCAAAAAGGCCACATGTTGTATGATTGCATTTATATAAACCATCCAGAATAGGCAAATCCATAGAAGCAGAAAGTAGATTAGTGGTTGCCAGGAGCTGGGAGTGGGGTGGGGGGAGTGGGAATTGGCTGCAAAAGCATACAAAGGTTCTTTCTTTCTTATTTTTTTTTAATTAGAGTAAAATTGCTTTACAATGTTGTGTTAGTTTCTGGTGTACAACGAAGTGAATCAGCTATATGTATACCTATATCCCCTCCCTCTTGGACCTCCCTCCCACGCCCCCCATCCCACCCATCTAGTTTGTCCCAGAGCACCAAGCTGAGCTCCCTGTGCTATACAGCAGGTTCCCACTAGCTATCTATTTTACACATGGTAGTATATTTATGTCAAACCTCATCTCCCAGTTTGTCCCACCCTCCCCTTCCCCCCACGTCCACATGTCTGTTCTCTACGTCTACGTCTCTATTCCTTCCCTACAAATAGGTTCATTTGTACCATTTTTCTAGATTCCACATATATGCATTAATATATGATATTTGTTTTTCTCTTTCTGGCTTACTTCACTCTGTATAACAGACTCTAGGTCCATCCACATCTCTACAAATGACCCAATTTCGTTCTTTTTATGGCTGAGTAATATTCCATTATATATATGTACCACATCTTCTTTATCCATTCATCTATCATTGGACATTTAGCTTGTTTCCATGTCCTGGCTATTGTAAATACTGTTGCAATGAATATTGGGGTACATGTGTCCTTTTGAATTCTGGTTTTCTCAGGGCATATGCCCAGTAGTGGGATTGCTGGGTCATATGGTAGTTCTAGTTTTAGTTTTTTAAGGAACCTCCATACTGTTCTCCATAGTGGCTATATCAATTTACATTCCCACCAACAGTGCAAAAGGGTTCCCTTTTCTCCA
>NW_021145336.1:0-74050 GCF_002837175.3 Physeter macrocephalus
ATATTACAATATATGGAAAATGCTTAGAACCGTGTCCAGCATATAGTTGGAGCTCAATAGGCACTCCTTGGCTGAGAGAACTCAGATTATAGCTGTGTGATCCTGGCTCAGTTACCTAAAATTGCCTTAGTTTCCCCATCCTCAAAATGGACGTATAATACAACCTACTTTGTGGGGTCGTTGCAGTCTGGGGCTTTTCAAACTGTGGGTCATAATGAGTTCTGAAATATATTTAATTGGTCACAACAGTGTCAGAATGTATCACATGTTAAATATTGGTTTTATGAAACTTTCATTTCAATTATATAATGTATGGGTTTGTGTATACTGGGTTTGGAAGTGAAATCTATTTTGTATGGAGGGTTGAGATCAGAAAAGCTTAAAAGGGGCATGATCTCTACAACTGACTCTCACATCGTTAGGAAAAAACTTTATACACATATATAATTATACATGTTATGTGTATATTTTATATATACACAGAGAGAAAGATAAAGCAAATATGCGAATCTAGGTCTTGCAACCTTCCTATAGGTCTGAATTTATTTCAAAATTTAAAATTAACAGAAAAAGATAAATAAAGTAAGGGATTTGTTAAACAAAAAGAAAGAAAAAAAAAGAAATGTTTAGAAATAACCTACAAATGCTCTTGTTCTTTGTAAAGGGCAAAATTTGTGAATTCTAACACTATAGTTTGGTGTGGTAGCCACTAGCCACATGTTGCTATTAAAATTTAAATGTGGGTTGTGTTAAAATTTTTGGAAAAAAACGTCATTCATCTGCAGAAAGAGCTTAGCACAGCACTTGGCACATAGGAGGCTCTCTCTCTCTCTCTCTCTCTCTCTCTCTCTCTCTCTCTCTTTTTTTTTTTTTTTTTTTTTTTGGCTGTGCCACATAGCCTGTGGGATTTTAGGTCCCCGACCAGGGATTGAAGATTGAACCTGGGCCCTCAGCAGTGAGACTGTGGAATCCTAACCACTGGACTGGCATCTCTCTCTCTCTTTTTTTTTTTTTTTTTTTTTTTTTTGGCTGTGCCACATAGCCTGTGGGATTTTAGGTCCCCGACCAGGGATTGAAGATTGAACCTGGGCCCTCAGCAGTGAGACTGTGGAATCCTAACCACTGGACTGGCAGGGAATTCCCTAGGAGGCCCTCAATAAATGTCACTAATCACCAATAATGTACCATTAACAGGCACTCTTGTGCTGGGCCTGTGTCAGAGCTCTCACTGTCCGTGAGAACGTTTCTCCTCCAAAATACCCACGATTTACTAGGGTCCGTTTTAACTAATACAGTGGTAATTAACCAGTGCCTGCGGTGGCATCGTGAAAGCTCCCATTGCTCCCCGATGTGTGTGAGGGCAGCACAGGTGTCATTCCCTTATGAAAGGTGGTCACACAGGATGGGGATGCTAGGGATTGTGATTTTCACTTTAGAGAGGAGACTGAGGGCCAGTCAGGGAAGGTATTTCCTGAGGTTCCTCAGCCAGTAAGTGGAGCTGGGACTTTCCTTGCGGTCCAGTGGTTAAGACTCTGCACTTCCACTGCAGGGGGCACAGGTTCAATCCCTGGTCAGGGAACTAAGATCCCACATGCCCGGCTCAGCCAAAAAAAAAAAAAAAGAGGTGGAGCCAGAGTTCGAACCCAGGTCCATGGGACAGTATACTGTGTGCTTTTGTGTTGATATAAAAGTCAGGGAGATGGTGGCGAATATGTCACAGTCCCTGGACCCACAGGGCCCTTGCTTGATTCCAGGTCAGCATAAGTAGGGCCATGGCAGAGGAAGCACAATTGGCTGGGGGTTCTGGGGAAAGAGGGTAAGGGTGCTCCAGGCAGAGGGGCATGTGCAAAGGCCAGGAGGCAGGAAACAGCATGATGCATTTGAGGAACTGAAAGAAGTTCAGTGTGTGAAAAGGGCCATGGCTCCAGCACAGTTGAGAGAGGAGAGGCCATATCCTGGGGGGCCTTGAATTCTGCCATAAGGAACATGACTATCTCAGGGCACTGGGGGGTCAGGGGAGGGATCTGAGCCAAGGGCACTTTCATATAACAGTGGAAAGCTCTACCTGGCTACCATGTGAAATATGGGTTGGAGGGGGTGAGAGAGGCCAGGAGCCCAGGGAATACTAGACCAGGACGGGAAAAAAAATTGTGAGATAGTGAAAAGGTACAGTAACAACCAATACCCATATAATGCTCTTTCCTGTGCCAGACACTCTTCTAATCTTTTCATTTGTTTTCGTTTTGCATTTTTTAAATAGCAGCTTTTTTAAGATATCATTCACATACCATACAATTCACCCACTTAAAGTATACAGTTCAGTGGTTTTTAGCATATTCACACACTCGTGCAAACCTCACCACAATCAGTTTAGAACATTTTCATCACCACCAAAAGAAACCCTTAGAAGTCACTACCCATTTTCCAACCCCTTCTCCAGCCCTAGGCAACTACTCACCTGCTTCCCGCCCCCCCACTCCGGTATGCGGGCCTCTCACTGTTGTGGCCTCTCCCGTTGCGGAGCGCAGGCTCCGGACGCGCAGGCGCAGCGGCCATGGCTCACGGGCCCAGCCGCTCCGCGGCATGTGGGATCTTCCCGGACCGGGGCACGAACCCGTGTCTCCTGCATCGGCAGGCGGATTCTCAACCACTGCGCCACCAGGGAAGCCCATCTCACCTGCTTTTTGTTTATATGGATTTGCCTGTTCTGAACCTTTCATATAAATGGAATCATACACTATGTGGCTCTTTATGACTGGCTTCCTTCACTTAGCAAAAAAATTGTTTTTTCAAAGTTCATCCATATCGTAGCATGTGTATCATTTCTTTTTATTGTTGGCTATGATTACATTGTTTAGATATACCACATTTTATTTATCCATTCGGTTGATGGAAATGTGGGTTGTTTCCACTTTTTGGCTATGATGAGTAATGCCTCTATGAACATTCACGTATGAGTTTTGTGTGAACAGATGTTTTCATTTCTCTTTGGCATATTCTTAGGAGTGGAATTGCTGGGTCACATGGTAACAATATGTTTAACCTTCTGAGGAACTGCCAGATTATCTTCCAAAGCAGGTGTATCATTCAGCATTCCCATCAGCAGTGTATGAGGGTTCCTGTTTCCCCACATGCACATCAACATTTATTATGTCTTTTTTTTTTTTTAATGATCACGCTCAATACTTCTTTTTTTTTTTTTTTTAAGATGTTGGGGGTAGGAGTTTATTAATTAATTAATTTATTTTTGCTGTGTTGGGTCTTCGTTTCTGTGCGAGGGCTTTCTCTAGTTGTGGCAAGCGGGGACCGCTCTTCATCGCGGTGCGCGGGCCTCTCACTATCGCGGCCTCTCTTGTTGCGGAGCACAGGCTCCAGACGCGCAGGCTCAGCAGTTGTGGCTCACGGGCTTAGTTGCTCCGCGGCATGTGGGATCTTCCCAGACCAGGGCTCGAACCCGTGTCCCCTGCATTAGCAGGCAGACTCTCAACCACTGCGCCACCAGGGAAGCCCCTATTATGTCTTTTTGATTATGGCCATCCTAGTGGGTATGAAATGGGATCTTGCTGTGGTTTTGATTTGCATTTCCCTGATGGCTAATGATATTGAGTATCGTTTCATGTGTTTTTTGGCCATTTGTATAACCTCTTTGGAGAAATGTCTATTCAGATCTTTTGCCCAGCTTTTTTTTTTTTAATTAATTAATTAATTAATTTAGGCTGTGCCGGGTCTTAGTTGCAGCATGCAGGGTCTTCGTTGAGGCATGCAGGATCTTTGTTTATTTATTTATTTTTTTGGTTGCGGCACGTGGGATCTTTTAGTTGCAGCATGCGGACTTCTTAGTTGCAATATGCGAATTCTTAGTTGCGGCTTGCGGGATCTAGTTCCCAGATCAGGGATTGAACCCGGGCCCCCTGCATTAGGATTGTGGAGTCTTACCCACTGGGCCACCAGGGAAGTCCTTGCCCAGCTTTTAATATTCATCTTTTGTTATCAAGTTGTAGCTGTTCTTTATATATTCTAAATACAAGTCTCTTATCAGATATATGATTTGCAAAACTTTTCTCCCATTTTGTGGTTTGTCTTTTCACTTTCTTTTTTTCTTTTTCTGCGGTACGCGGGCCTCTCACTGTTGTGGCCTCTCCCGTTGCGGAGCACAGGCTCCGGACACGCAGGCTCAGCGGCCATGGCTCACGGGCCCAGGCGCTCCGCGACACGTGGGATCCTCCCGGACCGGGGCACGAACCCACGTCCCCTGCATCGGCAGGCAGACTGTCAACCATTGCGCCACCAGGGAAGCCCCTCACTTTCTTGATAGTGTCCTTGGAAGCACAAAAATTTTTAAATTTGATGATGTCCAGTGTATCTATTTTTTCTTCTGTTGCGTGTGCTTTTGGTGTCGTAGCTAGGAAACCATTGCCTAATCCAAAGATGCAAAGATTTATGCCTATGTTTTCTTCTAAGATTTTTTTTTTATTAATTTATTTTATTCTATTTATTTTGGGCTGTGTTGGGTCTTCGTTGCTGTGTGCGGGCTTTCTCTAGTTGCAGTGAGCAGGGCTAAGATTTTTATAGTTTTAGCACTTACATTTAGGTCTTTGATCATTTTGAGTTAATTTTTGTATATGGTGTGAGGTAATAGGGATCCAACTTCATTCTTTTACAAATGGATATCAAGTTGTCCCCGTATCATTTGTTGAAAAGACTGTACTTGCCCCATTGAATCGTCTTGGCACCCTTGTCAAAAATCAACCGACTACATTAAACTTTTAGAAATGTTATTTAGGGAGTTCGCTGGTGGTCTAGTGGTTAGGACTCGGCGTTTTCACTGCTGTGGCCCTGGATTCAATCCCTGGTCAGGGAACTAAGTTCCTGCAAGCTGCGTGGCACGGCCAAAAAAAAAAGAAATGTTATTTAAACCCACAATCACCCTATAAGGTAGAGACTATTATTAATGTCATTTTACAAATGAAGGCCCTAAGGCCCAGACAGGTTAAGTGATTTGCCCAGTGTCACGGCTAGGTAGTGGTAGGGCCAGACAGAATTCAAACCCAGGGTTGCTTTGAGGATTAAATAAGCTAATAAATGTAAGGAATTTGGCACCTGGCATATAGTGAGTGCTCTTGAATATTATGTATCATTATTATCATTATCACTGCCCCAGAGTGTACAAATTTCTAATCATTTGTTTTTTTACATATATGATGACAGCTATCAAGAGAAACGTAACAGGGGCGTTCCCTGGCGGTCCAGTGGTTAGGACTCCGTGCTTTCATTGCTAAGGGCCCGGGTTCAATCCCTGATCGGGGAACTAAGATCCCACAAGCTGTGTGGCGCAGCCGAAAAAAAAGGGAGAGAGAAAGAGAAAAATGGAACAATTTTGTTGTTTTCCCTTTTCCTTTATCACTTTCAGAATAATGGATTAATCCTTTGATAGGTACCAATGATGATCAATGAAGTTTCTTAGTATCATTATGAACTCACAGATTTTTGTATATTTGATGTACTTCAGTTCTTTGCCATCAGTATTCTTCTGGACAAATCATATTGCCCCCTACTTGCCTTGTGGGAACCCCTTCAAGTGGCTTCTGTGTCCTCTTGACATCACCCCCATCATTTTTTAAACACCACCTTACCAGCTGGAGGTACAAGATAAGATGTTCCAGGCTCATCTTGTCCTCTCCCTGGCGTGGCCCAGCAAGCAGCCATTTCTTCAACGAGCTCTGGCTCATTTTTCATGAGAATGCTATTTAGAGGCTGTCTTCATCAGTTCAGGCCACTATAACAAAAGGCCATAGACCGGGTAGCTTAAACAACAGACATTTCTTACAGTTCTAGAGAGCGGAGAGTTCAAGATCAAGGTACTAACAGGTTTGGTTTCTGATGAGGGCCCTCTTCCTGGCTTGCAGATGGCTGCCTTCTTGCTGTGTTCTCACATGGTAGAGAGAGAGAGAGCAAGCCTTGGTCTTCCTCTTCTTATAAGGACACTAATTCCATTATGGGGACCCTACCCTCATGACCTCATCTAATCTAATTACCTCCCAAAGGGTCCATCTCCAAATACCATCACATTGGGGGTTAGGGCTTCAGCGTATGAATTCAGCATATGACACAAGCATTCAGTCCATAACAGAGATGACAACTACTAATTTTATTTCTTTTTTTTGCAATATACATAAACATTGATATATATTTTGCCATTATTTAAAACAAAGGAAGAAATATGTTGGTTGTAATCTTTAAAAGGGAGGGTATGTGTCAGAAAGGGGACACAGAGTTACAGATTTATCCAAAATTCTTTTGGGAGGTGACATGCCAAAGTGATGTTCAAACTGTTTAGTCACCACTAAGACAGGACCCAACCCTTCAGAAGTAAGACCTGGGGAACCAAACCCAACGATGGACAACCTTTGGGCAGCTCATGTCCTTCTCTGTACCTCAGCTTGCTCCAGGACCATGGATGGAGGGCATAGACCAGTGTGATGCCAGGCATTAACCCTTTAGTTGCCGGAGGGTGGAGAAGTCGCAGGAGTGGGGAGTGACGGGAAGAAGAGACCCTTGGAGGCATCAGAGCAGGTTATTTATGAACCGACATCAAGGTATCACCTTATTTTAACAACCAGCTGGATATCAACTGTGGGTGTGCCAGCGAAAATGTTTGAAGACCATCGTCTCAGAACAGGGGACCTGCGGGATGGATTTGGGGGTTCATGGCACCCTCCAGGACCCGGCCCCTGGAGGCTGGGAGTGCCAGCCCACAAGCCGACTGACCTGCCTCTCTGCCCCTCTTTGCAGGCTATGAGGTGACAGTGCTGGTGCGGGACACCTCCAGGCTGCCCTCAGAGGGGCCCCAGCCGGCCCACGTGATAGTGGGTGACGTTCGGCAGGCGGCTGATGTGGACAAGACTGTGGCAGGGCAGGACGCCGTCATCGTGCTGCTGGGCACCGGCCATGACCTCAGTACTGGGCCCCCCCTCTGCCCACGGCCCACCCCTGCACCTCGGCCCCCAGCGCCACCCCCGCCCCCAGCCCCACCCCTGCCACCGCCGCCGCCGCCACCGCCGCCCACCAGTGACAGCCACTCTCTGTCTTCTCTAAGGTCCTACCACAGTGATGTCCGAGGGTGCCCAGAACATTGTGGCGGCCATGAAGGCCCACGGCGTGGACAAGGTCGTGGCCTGCACCTCGGGTGGGTGGCGGGGTCGTAAGGGTGGGTCTGAAGAGTGGGGGATAGGTACTGGACAGGCAGCCCAGGGGCTCCTACAAGGCGGCATTAGAGCCGCTCCAAGTTACTGTGTATTTATTGAACACCACCCGAGTGCCTGAACGTTGCTGGATGAGGCCAGAGACACAGTACAGCCCTGGGCCCTGCACTCATGGTTCTCACAAGGAGGAGGGAAGTGGCAACAGAGCCATCATCAAACAGTGACCAGTCAGGGCCAGGGTTGGGGGAAGCACAGGCAGAGAGGTCAAGGCCAGGATTCGGGGGGAGCCTAGAGGACTCTGGGGGCCCAGAGGGGTGCCTGACTCATTCTGGAAAAGGGTCAGGGAGAGAGCATCACAGAGGAAATGACAGAGCTGTGTATACACAGGCCAGGTCTTTACCCTCACAGAGCTCCCAATTTATGAGGAGACGGTATTAAACAAATGGTTGCCCGGAATAATCTGAAAGGAAGGCTGCAGAGTGTGTAACAGGAGCCGTTAATGCTAACAGCATTTATTGAGCTCTTATTGCGTGCTCGGCACCATCTGAGTGCCTTACAGATGAACGCCACTTAATCCTCTCAAAACTCCTTTGAGTAGTACTCATATTCACAGTGGAACATAGTAG
The DNA here is from genome assembly GCF_002837175.3 of Physeter macrocephalus. Taxonomy (NCBI): domain Eukaryota; kingdom Metazoa; phylum Chordata; class Mammalia; order Artiodactyla; family Physeteridae; genus Physeter; species Physeter macrocephalus. Next base: position 7,829 of record NW_021145336.1, read on the forward strand.
GTGCTCAGTGAAGAGTAGCTGTTCTTATTGCTTCCTAGCTAAGGGAGTGGAGGCACAGAGAGGCCCATCACCTTACCCGAGATCACACAGCCTGTGGCTGGCAGAGCTGGGGTGTGGAACCGCACTGTCTCCGTGGTCCACACTCCTCACCTTTGTTCCGTCACACATTGTCTCCCAGGGGAGGGAGGTGACATGAGGGAGCCGTGGGAGGATAAGGGGACTCCAGGCAGAGGGACCAGCATTTACAAAGGCTGTGAGGTGGGAGGGAGTGTGGCTGCAGCAGAGCGAGTGAAGGGGAGAGTGTTGGGTGGTGAGGTCAGGTGGGGCCTCGTGGACCTGATGGGGCCTTTGCTTTTACCCTGAGTGAGATAGGGTCACAGATGAGTCTGACCCCTCTGGCTGTGCCAGGGGAACAGAATGTGGGGGGGCAGGGGCAGGGAGACCAGGGAGGAGGCTGCTGCCATGGCCTAGGCAGGAGGTAACAGTGGACAGGAGCAGGCAGGGTGAGAAGCCTGAAGAAACTGGAGGGCAGTAGTGAGCCCCCGTAGGGGTTGGTCCTGGCAGGAGACCTGCGGGCTATGGGCCTGGCCCGGCTGTCCTCAAGCCTTGGCTGATCCTGCCCTGTGTCCCCCCAGCCTTCCTCCTGTGGGACCCGTCCAAGGTGCCCCCAAGACTGCAGGATGTGACTGATGACCATATCCGGATGCACAAGATACTGCAGGAGTCGGGCCTGAAGTACGTGGCTGTGATGCCACCACACATAGGTGAGTGGGTGGGGACCCAGCTGCAGGGTTACCACCAGCCTGCCCCCTCCTGTCCTCTGTCGACATTCACTGGGCCTTCCCTGGCCAGCTGAAAATTGCAAACCTTCCTCCCACACTTTCTATGCTCTTTGCTGCTTGATTTGTATCTCCTTTCTAACATACTTTTCAATTATCTCTGTTGTACAAACTATCCAAAATTTTAAAACGTAAAGCAAAAACCCTCATTTATGATGACTCTCTCAGTACTGGGAGCTGACTAGGCTCTGGGGGCACTTCTTTTTTTTTTTTTTTTTTTTTGCGGTCCGCGGGCCTCTCACTGTTGTGGCCTCTCCCACTGCGGAGCACAGGCTCCGGACGCGCAGGCTCAGCGGCCATGGCTCACGGGCCTAGCCGCTCCGCGGCATGTGGGATCCTCCCGGACCGGGGCACGAACCCGTGTCCCCTGCATCGGCAGGCGAACCCCCAACCACTGAGCCACCAGGGAAGCCCTGGGGGCACTTCTTGCTGGGGTCTCGCATGCCATTGCTCAGTAGCTGGCAATAGAATTGTGTGGAAGGAAGCCACGACAAGGCTCGTGGTAGGTGCGGACTGTCTGTCCCTGGAACACCTGCATGTGCTGCCTTTCCTAGCGTCAGATCTCTCAGGGCTGCTTCCGCTGTATTCTCTTCATTAGAAGCAAGTTATGGGACTTCCCTGGTGGTCCAGTGGTTAAGACTCCACGCTCCCAATGCAGGGGGCCCGGGTTCGATCCCTGGTCAGGGAACTAGATCCCACATGCATGCCGCAACTAAAAAGATCCCACATCCCGCAACTAAGACCTGGCGCAGCCAAATAAAATAAATACATAAATAAATAAATATTTTAAAAAAAAAGAAGCAAGTTATACTGGGGCTGCCCCACGTTCAACGGACAGGGACTTATGCTTCACATCGTCTCTTTCTTTCTTTCTTTTTTTAAACCCATTTATTTATTCATTTATTTGGCCACACCATGCAGCATGCAGGATCTTAGTTCCCTGATCAGGGATTGAACCCATGCCCCCTGTTCTGGAAACGTGGAGTCCTAACCACTGGACCACCAGGGAATTCCCTCGTTTCTTTCTTTATCTTGACTTACCGCGTGTCTCCCACACTAGAATTTTGAAGTCTGAAGTTTTGTTTGAAGCACAGATTTTGTCTTGTTTTGATTACAGCTGTGTTCCTAGTGCCTAGAACAGGGCTTGGCATGTAGTAGATGCTCAGTAAATATTTGTCCCATGAGCTAATACCGGGGGAGATGCCTCACCTCCAGATGGTGCTGCGGAGGGAACCACACCCTCTTTTCCCCTCCCAGGTCTGGAATCCACATTGAGAGAGAGTCAGACCGAGGGAGAGATGCATTTACAAATGTCTCTTGCATAGGAAGTGTGTGCCTGGCCACGATTACAAGTACCAATGAGGTAGTCTCTGCTCTCATGAGGCTTACGTTTCTAGCGGGGGAGACAAATGAAATAGATGATCTATATTACTGTTGGGTCGTGCTACACTGAATGAAGAAACCATAAAGTTCAGTGAAGGAACTTCCCTGGTGGCGCAGTGGTTAAGAATCCGCCTGCCAATGCAGGGGACACAGGTTCGATCCCTGGTCTGGGAAGATAACACATGCCGCGGACGAGCCGCGGAACAACTAAGCCCCTGCACCACAACTACGGAGCCTGCGCACCACAGCTACTGAAGCCCGCACGCCTAGAGCCCGTGCTCCACAACAAGAGAAGCCACCGCAATGAGAAGCCCACTCGCCACAACTAGAGAAAGCCCTTGTGCAGCAACAAAGACCCAACGCAGCAAAACAAAACAAAACAAAAAAACTCGGTGAAGAGAGTAAGCCTCGGGGCTTCCCTGGTGGCGCAGTGGTTAAGAATCTGCCTGCCGATGCAGGGGACACGGGTTCGAGCCCTGGTCTGGGAAGATCCCACATGCCGCGGAGCAACTAAGCCCGTGCGCCACAACTACTGAGCCTTGTGCGTCTGGAGCCTGTGCTCCGCAACGGGAGAGGCCGTGACAGTGAGAGGCCCGCGCACCGCGATGAAGAGTGGCCCCCGCTCGCCGCAACTGGCAAAAGCCCTACACAGCAACGAAGACCCAACACAGCCAAAAATAAATAAATAAATTTAAAAAAAAAAAAGAGAGTAATCCTCAGCTATAAGCAGAGGCTCTCTAAGGAGATGGCCCTTCCCCCAGATACTCACCTGATTCCCCCCCTCAGGGGACAAAAATAAATAAATAAATTAAAAAAAAAAAAAGAGAGTAATCCTCAGCTATAAGCAGAGGCTCTCTAAGGAGATGGCCCTTCCCCCAGATACTCACCTGATTCCCCCCCTCAGGGGACTACATTCAATGTCCTGGCTAAACCATAATGGAAAAGAATATTAGAAAAGAATGTGTATATGTGTGTATATATATATATATGTTTAAAAAAAAAGACACCAGGCCTGTTATGTTTCATGCTATGAAAAACATTTTTTTTAAAAAAATGATTGTTCCAGGTTAAAGGTGACATGGCGACTGAACTGGATCCTGATTTTGAGGGGAGGGGGAGGTCAGAAGATATTTTTTGGCAGTTGGGGAAATCTGAATATGGGGTGGATTCTAAATGATGTCTCTTGCATAGGAAGTATGTGCCTGGCCACGATTCCCCTCAGGGGGAATCAGGTGAGTGTCTGGGGGAAGGGAGCACATTCTGGGATAAGGGAACCGCAGTGCGGATGCCCGAGCCAGGCATTTGTATCTCCTTCACATTTGCCTGCCTGCTGGATGAGCACTTCTGCTGTGCCCTCTGCCTTCTGCTTGGAGAAAGACGAGCCCTGCACACCTTACAGAGGTTCAAGTAAGCTCATCGTTGAGGTTCAATTCAGGATTCTTGTTGAGATGAGAATCCTAAGCTCTGAATCAGTGGTGAAGCGGCATGGTGGAGAAGCCGGGCAAAGTCCCAGCCCCAGCACTTTGTGGACTTAAGGCCCGTGGCCTCTGAGCCTCAGTTTCCTCATCTGTAAATGGGGTTCATGATATTACTTCTTGACTTCCCAGGTTTGAAGTGAATATCCAGAGAGATCATGCCTAAAAATTATTTAACACAAAGTTGTTTTTTTTAGTTCTTCTTTCTTTGAATATTTATTTTTTTAATTTTTTTTCCTTATTTTTTTTTTTTTTTTGGCTTCATTGGGTCTTAGTTGCGGCACATGGGATCTTTGTTGAGGCACGCGGGGTCTTTTTCGTTCTGGCACGTGGTCTGCTCGGGCTGCTCTCTAGTTGTGGCCTGCGGGGTTTTTCTCTTCTCTAGTTGTGGCGCGCAGGCTCCAGGGCGCATGGGCTCTGTAGTTTGCAGCACGCCGGCTCTCTCGTTGAGGCGCGAGAGCTCAGTAGTTGTGGCGCGCGGGCTTAGTTGCGCTGCGGCATGTGGGATCTTAGTTCCCCGACCAGGGATGGAACTCGTGTCCCCTGCATTGGAAGGCGGATTCTTTACCACTGGACCACGAGGGAAGTCCCAGTCCTTTTTTTGTACGTGTATGAAAACTTTGAAACCTCCAGAAAAGTTAAAGAAATTAAAGGTTTGTGAATACCCATAAACCCTTCATCTAGGTTCACTTGTTAACATTTTGGCCTTTTTGCTTTCCCTATCTATCTATCTATCTATCTATCCATGCATCTAATGTGTATGTGTATATATGTGAATACATATGTAATGTGTATATATTTTTAAAATAAGTGTGTATTTTTATATTTTTCTGTTTCTTTTTCTTTCTTTCTTTCTTTTTTTTTTTTGGCTGAACCATTTGAAAGTAGGTTGCAGACATCGGCACACTCTACTCCTAGAACCTCTTGATAGGCATCTTCCAAGAAGAAATATTTGGATACGAACCACAGTACTGTTATCGCACCAAGGGAATTGACATTAACTCTACCACATCATTTAGTATCCAGCCCATATTCAGATTTCCCCAACTGCCAAAAAATATCTTCCAACCTCCCCCTCCCCTCAAAATCAGGATCCAATCCAGGATCGTGTGTTGTGTTTAGTCGCTATGTCATATTTAACCTGGAACAATCCTCCATATCCTTTTTTTTTTTTTTTTAATGTTTTTCATAACATGAAACATAACAGGCCTGGTGTTTTTTGTTTGTTTTTTTTTTTAGCATATATATATACAGTCTTTCTAATATTCTTTTCCTTTATGGTTTATCCCAGGACATTGACTGTAGTTCCCTGTGCTATACAGTAGGACTTTGTTATCCCAGGTGTCTTTTAAAATATCCCACGTTCTGGATTTCTGTAGTTATTTTATTACAGACTCAGATTAAAAATTTTTGGCAAGATTGCCACATGGGTGAGGGTGTGTGTTTCTTATTGCACATGATTCCAGGTTGTCTCTGCGCTGGTATGCTGCATTTGATCCCTAAGTTAAGTTGGTCGCTGTCAGAATACAGGCGCTAGATGCCCTGGTAACAGCCAGGTCATGGTGGGGGAGGGCGAGGGGGGCACAGAGCAAATGTAGCCTTTGCCACTGTGAAGTCACCCTCTGCAACCATGGGACATAACTTCCTCTCTCCAAGACTCAATTTGCCCACTTGTAAAATAGAATTAATAATAGTTCCTAGCCCATTCTCTGCTTTATTTCTCACCATCTAACATATTGTCTATTTTACTTTCTTATCTTATTAGTTGCCTTTTCCTAGTGACTGTCTGAATGCTGAGGGCAGGGATTCATATCTGTTTTGTCCCTTTCAGTGTGCCCAGCACCTGACATATAATAAGTCATCAATAAGAATTTGGCGAATGGGACTTCCCTGGTGGTACAGTGGTTAAGACTCCGCGCTTCCACTGCAGGGGGCAAAGGTTTGATCCCTGGTCAGGGAAGTTCTGCATGCCGCGCCAAAAAAAAAAAAAAAAACTCACTTAGCGAGTGAATGAAGTAAAGGCTACAGGTTAGTGCCCTGCACATGGGAAGGGTTTCATACATTGTTGGCTCTTATACCATCTGGGCTGGGCACACTGTAGACACCCTGGGATGATCATTGAAGTGATCACATGTTGGTTGCAGGAGGGGAAAGGACATCTGATTTACCCAGACCCTTTGTCTTTAACTTGCAGGAGACCAACCACTGACTGGGGCCTACTCAGTGACCCTGGATGGACGAGGGCCCTCGAGGGTCATCTCCAAACACGACCTGGGCCACTTCATGCTGCGCTGCCTCACCACTGATGAGTACAATGGGCACAGCACCTACCCCTCCCATCAGTACGACTAGGGCTCTGGCCCCGTCCAGGAGGACAGCATCCCAGGAAATAGAGAACAAAGGAAGGGAGCAATAAAGCTTGAGCCAAGAGCTTCAAGTTATTTTAGAGTACCCACCTCTGTGACTCTTCCTCTCTCTGGCTCTATCTGGGTGTCTCATTGTCTCTGTCTGCCTCTGTGTGAGATTTTCTGGGTATTCATTCATTCATTTCCTTGCTTGGTCCTGTGCTGGGGACCCGGTGGTGACTGTGAGGACCCAGTGGTGACCCTGCCTTCACAGATGTCACAGTCCAGTGGGGAAGACAGCCCCTTCCCCTGTCAGTGACAACACAGAGTGGCCAGGACTCTGATAGAGGAAGTACAGAGGGCTGAGGGACCCACCTTGAGGAGTGAGCAGGGTTCTGTGGAAGAGAGGATGTCCCACCTGAAACCTCGTGTGGTGAGAATGAGCCAGGAGAAGGTTCTAAGGAATGATAGCATTCTGGGCAGAAGATACCACATGAGCAAAGGCCAGGAGGCTGAAGAGCACATAGCCCCTTTGAAGAACTAAAATCTATCCCCTACAGTTAATAACACTTTGCTCAGAGGAGAGAAGCAACCAGCCCCAAGAGGCTGTTCAGAGGACACTAAACTGTCCAGGGTCATTGTAGAAAGTTTAAGCTTTAGTCTAAGGTGTTGTGCAAGGAGTGGAGCAGGGGAGAGGTGGGGAGGGGACAGTCAGGTTTGTGTTTTGTAAAGCTTCCCTTGGCTACTGTGTGAAGGTGGGTCAGAGGATGAAAGAGTGGAGGCTGGGAACCCAGGGGGTGCCCAGAGGCAGAGAAGGGAGATTGGGCGGGAGGGAGGCTGAGTGGACAGTTCGTTGGGGAGGGGAGGGGAGGGGAGGGAGGCATCCAGAAGGAAGCCTAGGGCTATATCCTGGAGATGGGGTTTTACGGGGGCCACCCTGAGGAGGAAACCCTGGAGGAGCAAGTCTGAGAGGGGGAAGGGGAAGAATTGCCCCTTCCTCATCATGTCCCTCTTTGGAATTTACCTTTGTTCCCTAGAAACACCTTTCCCAGGCCTGAGCAAGCCAGTGCTCTCTCCCCTCCATACCATCCCCCGCCCCGCCCCCCCCAATCCATTCCAATCATGTACTGCTTCTGCAGACAGCTGGATGACTTGGTTAACACATTCCAACCGATGAGAACTGGTCTGAGGAGCCTTAAACCTTCCTTCCCAGGGGTGGCCTGGAGAAAACTGCCTCCTCTGCCCCTTGGTGACAACTTGTTGTGGAGGTGAGGCAATGCTGGTTCAGGCTTTCAGGGCACTAGCACTGTTTTATTTCTTCCCTCTTTATTTCTTTCTGTCACATTGTCTGGGCATTTAACAAACTTTCACTGAGTGCCTGCTTTGTGTCTAGCTCTGTGCTAGGTGATGCTGTGGACCAAGCAGTGGGTGACTGAGATAACCTTGGTACATGTCCTCAGGAGGCCCACAGTCCAGACAGAGACAGCCCAGGACCAAGATGGGGGAGGCAGGGGCAGAGGAGTCAAGGCCAAGACAGAGAAAGCACAGGACACCATGGGAGTCCAGAATGGGTCCTAACTCATCCTGGAGCCTCAGGGAGGGCTTCTGAGAGGATGAATCCTTTGAGATGAGTTCTGATGAGAATTCTGGGTTCTGGGAATTGAGGGTGTATTTTCAGGATGGGGAAGCAAATTTAAAGATCCAGAGGCCTTCTATTTTTCTCATTTTTAAGAACTTGTTATGTACCTGGGATTGTTGTAAACACTGGGGATAAGGCAGGAAGGAAAACAGAACTCTGTGTTCTTGGTGGTGGAGAGCACTTGAAGCCATTTTAGAAAACCTGAAAGTCAATCGGTGTGGCAGGATTGCTGGGAGCAAGGAGGAGTGTGTATCAGGCCAGACCTGAAGGGCTTTGAGGCAAAAATATGAGTTTGGACTTTGTCCCCAGCACAGTGGGGAGCCATGAACCAGTTTCCAGCAGCAGGGGTTGCCACCCTGAGAGAGGAAGGATGGGGCGTCAGGAGGATGTATGAAACACCACCATAGGACACGCTGCGGAAAAGTCCTTATAAGAAGAAAGCCGCGGGGTAAAGTGTGGGGGGCAGAAGGACAGGGGCGGTGAGGGGGCGGGGTTGCGATCGCCCAGGCAACATAGGCCACGCCAAACTATTGGCTGGTCTTCAGTGCGTCATCCTCCTCCGCCCCGCAGCGTCCGCCCTCGGAACCCAGGGGGCGCGGCCTCAGCGAGAGGCTCAGCCCCGCCTGTCCGGAAAACGGGTTGGAGTGGGGAGTGCGAGCCACTCTTGTTCCGCGACGCGGTCCAAGCTGGTATAAAGAGATCGTAGAGAGCAATAATGACGATATCGGAGCAAGGATAGTAACTGAGTTGAAAGAAACAGCGTGGATATCCCCTCCACTCTAGAGACATGGCCCCGCCTCCCAGCGAGTTGCAATCCTTTAAATGGTCCGCGGAGCAAGGGAGGGGAGGACCGGTGGGGCGTATCCTGGCGACGGCCTGGTGGCCCCGCCCAACTAATCCTCGCCCCGCGGCGGGCAGCACTCCAGCCAATCGTGGTTCGCGGCTCGGCTCCCGGGCTGAGCTGGGTGGGCCTGAGGCCAGACTGAGAGTCCCCGGGGAGGTGAGCGAGGGCCCTACCCAGCACTGGAGGGTCGCAAAGCCGCGGGCGTTCCCGGAGGTGGTCATTGCGAACCTGGTTAGCTGAGGTGAGGTGTGGCTGCCTGGTTTGGGATCTGCTTTGGGTTGCGGGAGGTGGAGGCGCGCCTCCGAGAGTTGCGGAGGCGGGGTACTGGCGGGAGTAGGGGGCGCAGATTAAGGGGAGGGTTAGGGACCGGAGTTTCGAGATCCTGGACGGAAGGCGGAGTTTGGGGGGCTGGATCTTCAAGTGAAGGGAGTTTGAAGCTGGGACATGGGGTGTTTGGAGAAGCAAGAAAACTAGAGAAGGAACTTTTAGGGCAGGAAATCTGAAGATTAGGACAATTCGGGCCTCCGGGACGGGTTGAATTCGGGGTTCTAGTGTTCAGGAAAAGGTGTGAGGGGTTGGGCTGGGACCCCAGGCATTTGGAGAAGCGCGAGAGCTAGGGGCAAGGACTCTTGGTCTCCAAGACGCCGTGTCGGAGAGGGGGTGCTGGGGAGAGTTCCCTGTCAGGTATTGGAGCCACAGGGGGAGACTGGAGGTGAAGTCGAGAAGCGTTTGAAAGACGGGAGAATAGGGGAAGTTGACGCGAAAAGGTCTCAAAATTGAGATACCTAGTGTCCCGAACGGAGTGCGTCGTAGAGCATTTGTAAATCTTTGAGCATTGTGTTGGGGTCTGGGTCTCTGGACCCGAGGGCAGTTTGAGGGGAAAATCCAAGACCTTCTGCGGTCCAAAGAAAAGCAGTTTCACAGCCAGAGTCTGGAGTGGGGGAGGGGTGTTCTGGGCTTGGAGCTCAGACCCTCCGCCCTGGAGGCGGTGGAGGGCGGGGCTCGGCAGGCGCCCGGCCACTGGACGTCCGGGTTCCCTTCCCCCACGTACTGCGGGCCCCTCTGCGCATGCCCTGGGGGAGGGCGGGGAAGGATAGTCCCTGCGGCGTGCGGAACCCTCCGGGAATTGTAGTGCGTGCTCAACGTCAGTGCCATGTACCTGGCGGCTATTGGCCCACATTTCCCAGAAGCCTCTGGGCCAAATTGGGGCGTGTCTGAATGCCGAAAGGAGACTCCGTAAAGGGGCGGGGCCTGTAGAGGGCCGACGTCTGGTTGGATGGGCCGGTAGGGGCGGGGCTTGGCTTGAGTCGAGTTCTAACAAGTTTTTCTGCGGGGCGAGCCCCGGGAGAATCTGAAGGCACCCGCGAGGGCCTGAGGAAGGTTCCTTCACTGTCATTGGGCGCGCTCCCAAGTTAGTTAGCGAGAGGGCATGGACAGAGAAACATCTTCCCTGTGAAAGAAGAGTGTCCATAGATAGGTTCCCTTATAGGGCTCCAGGTGGCTGGAATATAGTAGGCACTCAAAATATCGAATGAATAAATGGCAACTAACTCTTGTTCATTAAGTGTGTAATGTCACATTACTTCCCGAGATCACACAGCTGAGCAGTGTGAAAGGGAGAATTCAAACGCAGGATTTTCTGCTTTGAGGCCAGGTCTCTGTACTCAACCCCTGTCTTGTGTATGTCACATTTGAAGAAGGGTATTGTGGAAAGAACAGCTTTAACATTTAGGGGAACTTGAGTTAGTATCCTCATCTTGCAGATGAGGTTGAGTCTCAAGGAGGTAAATTTACTATTTGAGCCCACATGGGCAAGTAAGTGGGATTCAAACCCAGCTGTTTAAGTCCAGATCTTGTTTTTTTTCTTTTTTTTTTTTTTTGATGTGGATCATTTTTAAAGTCCTTACTGAATTTGTTACAATATTGCTTCTGTTTTATGGTTTTCTTTTTTTTTTCTTTTTTTTGGCCGCGAGGCATGTGGGGGTCTTAGCTCCCCAACCAGGGACCGAACCTGCACCCCCTGCATTGGAAGGCGAAGTCTTAACTACTGGACTGCCAGGGAAGCCCCCCAGATCTTGTTTTCTTTTCTTTTCTTTTTTTAAATTAATTTATTTATTTTTGGCTGCGTTGAGTCTTCGTTGCTGTGCGCAGGCTTTCTCTACTTGTGACAAGCGGGGGCTACTCTTTGTTGTGGTACATGTTTCTCATTGCTGTGGCTTCTCTTGTTGCGGAGCACAGGCTACGGGCCCATGGGCTTCATTAGTTGTGGCACGCAGGCTCAGTAGTTGTGGCTCACGGGCTCTAGAGCGCAGGCTTAGTAGTTGTGGCGCACAGGCTTAGTTGCTCCGCGGCATGTGGGATCTTCCTGGACCAGGGCTCAAACCCGTGTCCCCTGCATTGGCAGGTGGATTCTTAACCACTGTGCCACGAGGGAAGTTCCAGATCTTGTTTTCTTAATCATATACATTTACTCTCCTCCTTAGCCTTGTGGGATTCATGCTATCTCCATTTTATAGATGCAGAAACTGAAGTTTGGATCATTACAAATCAACAACAACCATGCAGGAGATTCAGGGTTTGAACTAGCCCTGGTGTGTCTAACTTGCCCCTCTTCTCTCCACAGGGCATCATGGTAGGAGGCTTGAAGAGGAAACACTCAGATCTGGAGGAGGAAGAGGAGGATGAGAAGTGGGACTGGGGTCCTGCAGGCCTGCGGAGCTACCAGCAAGCCCTGCTCCGTATCTCCCTAGACAAAGTCCAGCGAAGCCTGGGCCCCCGAGCACCCAGCCTTCGCAGGCATGTCCTCATCCACAATACCCTCCAGCAGCTCCAAGCTGCACTTTGCCTGACTCCTGCACCTGCCCTGCCCCCAGAGCCCCTCTTCCTGGGCGAGGAGGACTTCTCCCTGTCGGCCACCATCGGCTCTATTCTCAGGGAGCTGGAGACCTCCATGGATGAGACCGAGCCCCCTCAGAATCCAGTGGCTCCCCCAGGCCCCCAGAATGAAGTGCTGCCCCAGCCCGATCCAGTCTTCTTAGAAGCTCTGAGCTCCCGATACCTGGGGGATTCTGGCCTGGATGACTTCTTCCTGGACATTGACACATCTGCAGTGGAGAAGGAGCCTTCACTGGCCCCACCAGAGCCTCCTCACAACCTTTTCTGTGCCCCAGGGTCCTGGGAGTGGAATGAACTAGATCACATCATGGAAATCATTCTGGGATCCTAAAACTTTGATGGCGGGGGGGCCCTTCCTCATCGCAGCCTTGGTGGGCTGAATCCCTGGATGCAACTCTGTGTGTGTGTGTGTGTGTGTGTGTGTTTTGATGGGGGCTCTAAGAAGTAGCTGTGGCCTCCTTCTTCCCGTTTCAGGGTTCCAAACTGTCTCGCATGTACGTGTGTGTCTGGTTATCGCAACCTTCTGTGAAGGTGGGTCTTCCTGAATTAATTTATCTTTTCCAAATGCCTTAATGAGACTCTGTTTCTGGGAGTCTGGTTTCCCACTTCCACCTTTCTTCTGCCTTTCCCTCCATTTCCTACTCCCCTTGTGTCCACTGGGGCCTCAGGGAAGATAGTTTGGGCCTGTCAAAGGATGACAGGGATGTGCGCCTGATTGCTATGGAAACCCAGCCTCTGCCTCTTGCACCTCCAGGTAATGGGAGGGGCTGGCCTCCTCCCCACAGGCTGAACCCCACCTCCTTCACAGGACCGCAATCCAAGCAGCCTCCTGATTCATGACCAGGCCGGACCACGTGCAATAGGGTGGAAACCAAACTGCTCCATGCCACATTATTTAAAAGAAAGGCGGGTTTTGTGGTGCTTTTTTGTTTCTGTTTTTGTTTTTTGATTGTTTGTAATGATTTTTTTTTTTTTTTTAATAAAAGTACTTCGGAAGGAGTGGTGTTGCCTAAAGTTTCTAAACTTCAGTGGGTCAGTGGGAGGGACCTGGTAATTCCCCTAGACTCCTGTACCCCTTCTCTGTCAAAGGTAGGACAGGTATATTATTAAACATAATATTTATTGAATGCTTTTTAAGAGCACTGTTCTACCTACTTTATTTGAATTAAGTCATCTAATCCTCATGATTATACAGAAAGAAATACTGTTACCACGTTTTACATAGGAGGAGCTTGAGGTTCAGAGAGGCCAAGTCACTTGCTCAGGGTCACACAGCCAGGAAGAATGAGGACCAAGGAGCTGGAACTCAAATTCAGTCTACCTCCAGAGCCTTCTTAACAATTGTATTTGTTGCTTCTTGGTAGATTTAGATTCCCCAGACACATGGGTGGACACAGGAGAGAGAAACTGGGTCACATGAATTACATGTCAAATGATAGAGCCCTCTGGCATGTAAAAGTCAGCCCTTTCATTGTATGAAATGTGCTTCTGAGGCCCAGAGGAGAAAAAATGCCCAAAGACACCCAGTACTAACAGCAGATCTTTCTAGAAAACTGTGGGCTAGGAAGCAGAGTAAAGTTAATGGTTCTAATGATTTATTTAGGAGGTGCAAGCCCAGGCTGGTGAGAGTGAAGGGAAAAAACGGGAGGCCAGGGAAGATGTGTTGAGATACATTGCTTTAGGGACTTCCCTGGCGGTTCAGTGGTTAAGACTCCATGCTTCCAATGCAAGGGGTGCAGCCAAAGAAAACGATATATTGCTGCACTGGCTAGGCCTCCACAAAGACCTTTGAAGACATGGCAGCAGGTAAGGTTACACAGCACTTAGGGACTTTTCTAGAAGGGTTGCAAGGAGGAACTGCACCTGGGTGTAACACAAAGGGAATGGGGGCGGATTTTGCCTTTGTTTTCTGGCTCAAAGCCAGATTCTCACCCTGAGAGGGGCATTGCATCTAAGTCTGAAAACAGCTGGGTTACTAACAAACAGGTGGGTGCCAATCCGGAGAAAGAGGAGGTGGTCAAGGGATCTCAAGAAGGTACATGGGGTCCACATTGAGATGCGGATGCCCAGTGGATCGTGTCTAACTCCTAGTTAAAACTTTCGGTGACTTCTCACACTCAGAATAAAACCCCAACCCCTGCAAGGCCTGACAATCTTGCTTCTAACTTCCCCAGTTTAATCTCCCATTCTCCCCTCCCTCACGCAACTCTGGTTGGCCCCAGGGCTTTTGCACTTGCCGTTAACAGCGCAGAGGACACTTCCTCCATAGTTTCACCAGTCTAAATGTCCCCTTCTCAAAGAGGTCTTCCCTGCCCTTCCTAGTTCAACATGACCAGGTGCACCCACAACCCAGCCCACTTCCCATTGTTTGATTTTCTTAGTAGCACCTATCCAATCTCAAGTTATTTTTGACCTCTTTATGCTTAGGCTCCTGGTCTGTTGGAGAAATCTCTCAGAGAGAGGGGTCATGTTGTAGTGCATAGAACTATGCTTGGCACAGATGAGCACTCAAATTTTTGTTGTTGTTGGGGAGGTAAACTCCCAACTTTGCAATGGCCAAGCCTCCTTCCCACCTGCCTCAACTCATCTCCCCCACACCATTCTCTGCTGTTCTTCAAACACACCATGTCCCACCCTCCAGACCTGGAGTAACACCTACCTCACTGAGCGATCACGCCAAGTGTGTAAGAGGGCGTCTGATGCACACCAAGTATTAACAATAATTGCTCAAATTTACTGAGTGCCTACCGTGGACCTGGCACTCTTCCAGGCACGTGAACAAAGCAGAGTTCCTGCTCTCATAAAGCATCATAGTGGGAGAAGGCTGAAAAATACACATGTGTGTAATGTTTACTGAAATAAACAGTAAAATGTAGTCTGTCTAGTCTGTCCAGGGGTGATAACTGCTGTGGAGAAAAAGCAGGAGGGTGATGGGGGTGTTGCTATTTAGATGGGATGGCAAGAGAAGGCCTCACTGACAAGATGACATTTGAGAAAGACCTGAAGGAGGTGAGAAGTGAGCCATGTGAATCTGTGGGGAAACAATCCTGGTGGCAGGAACACAGTGCAAATGCCCTGTGGTCAGAGCATGAGTGGAGTGTTTGAAGGACCATTTGGAGGTCTGTGTGGCTGGAGTAGAGGGAACAAGGGGGAGAGTACTAGGAGATGAGATGAGAAAGAGTTGAGGGGGGCAAATCATGTAGAGTCTTGTGGGAGTCCCATAGGGAGCATTTGAGTTCATGCCCTGAACCCTGAGTGAGATGGAAGGCATGGGATGGCATTGAGCAGTGGAGGAAGATCTGACTCACTTTTACATGGACTCTCTTTGCCCTAAAGATACAGGAGTGAAGAGGAATCATGGAGCTTGTTAGGACCACAGTGACTCCAGAATGGGGAGCATCCCAACTTTCCAGATCATCACACAGAGGCTCAGAGAGGCTCAGAGAGGCTCAGCTCCAGCCGTCAAGAAACTGGCAAGATAAGTGGAAAGGCTGGCCCTGCAGAGGGAAACGGGTCCCTGAGGGCAGAGTCCGCGTTCCCCAAGCTGCCCTCCCCCTCGGCCCCGCGGTGGGGGATGGGCCTCGGCCACCTCGGTCCCTCCCACCTGCCCACTCTCCGCCCCGAGTTGGATGCCCGGGAGTCCCGCCGGCGCCTCCTCTCTCCCCAGGGGGCCAGGTGGGGCGGCCGGCGGGGGGCGGGGCGCTCCCCCGACCCCCCCACCCCCCCGCCCCGCCCCGCCAGCTGGCGGAGGCTCCGCCCCAGTGCTGCCTGGCCAGTGGTTTCGCTTCTGGTTTCCTTTCCCAAGGCCCGGGCTCTCTCCTTTTCCCTCCCCCCAGCCCTTTGAATTCCTGGCTCCTTTTCCACTTTCTGGTCTCAGCTCCAATGTCACCTCTTCTGGGTGGCTCTCCCCGACCACCCTGGCTACAGGCACCTCTCTCCCGGCCTCTCTATTCCCCTGGCCTATTTGTATTCTCCAAGTCACTGAACAGAAGCAGAAAGTATCTTCCTCATTTATTCATCTTCCAGGGTCTTCTCCTCCCACTCAGAATGAAAAGCAAAGGTCCAAAGAGTGCTCTCAGCAGCGGTCCCCAACCTTTTCGGCACCAGGGACCGGTTTCGTGGAAGACAATTTTTCCACAGACGTGTGTATGTGTCGGGATGGTTCAGGCGGTAACGCGAGCGATGGGGAGCAATGGGCAGGGGCACAGGAAGCTTCTGTTGCTCGCCCTCCCGCCGCTCACCTCCTGCTGTGCGGCCCGGTCCCTAACGGGCGGGGGACCGGTACCGGTCCGCGGCCTGTAAGTTGGGGACCCCTGCTCTAAAGGGCCTGAAAACTTCTCTGACCTCTTCCCTGGCAGCAGAGACAGCATCTCTCAGCCCAGGACCTTTGCACTGGCCCTTTCCTCTGGCTGGAACACTCTTCTTCCAGAGCTTTACTACCTCTCCCACTTCATCAAGTCTCTACTCGATGACACCTCTTCGGAGACCCCTCCGCCACCACCAGCTGCCTGTCCAAACTGCACACCCTTTCATTACTCTCGTCCTGCTCTGCTTTTCCTTTTCACTTGTCACCTTCTAAGATACTAAGTAATTGCTTTATTAAGTTTATTACTGTCCACCTCCTCATATCAGGGATTTTTGTTTATAATTTTACTGCCATATCTTCAGTGCCTAGAACAGTGCCTGGCACACAATTTATTTGTTTTCATATTTCTTTTTCCACCCCATCCGTCCCCTCATCCATGAGAAGAGAGGCTCTGTGAGGCAATTCCAGAGCTGTAGCCCCATTGTCTACAACAGTGCCCGCCATAGTAGGTGCTCAATAAACACATGTTAATCAAACTCCTCAGACTCCTGTGAGCTCTTCTTCCCTTTATGACCTGGAAAGACCACTTGGAGACTCTGAGTCTCCTTTTTCCCAGGCCAAAAAGATAGGTTGTGAGGAAAATTATGTGAATTTGCCTAGCATATTAGCATTTTACCCTTTTTTTATTATGAAAGATTTCAAGCACAGAGAAATGATAGAAAAAAAATAAAAAGTATGTCTTCTGAGCACTTGAATACCTTCCCACCTAGATTTAATTTTCAACATTTTAAGTTTCCTTTACCTGCAGATGCGTATGTACATTTTTTCTTTTGCTGAACCATTGGAGAGTAAATTGCTGACATATTTACACTCTACCCCTAATTAATAGCTCAGCAGACATCTCTTAAGAGTAAGGACACTTGCCTACAAACCACAATCCTTTTTCACATCTAAGAGAATTAAGAATTCCCTAATATCATCTAATATTCAGTCTATATTCAAATTTTCCCAGTTTTCTCAAGAATGTCTTTTATAGAAGTTTTTACGCCCAAATCAAAACCAGAATCTAATGCAGATTCACATGCCTAATTGGTTGTAATAAAGAAATTATATAGTATCTTTTATTCTGAAACTTCCTCCCCCTCAACCCCACCAATCCCTTCTTGTGATTTCTTGAAATTGAATTTTTGGTAGAACAACCCAGTTGTGCTGTAGATGTCCCATATTCTGTTTTTGTCTGATAGTGTTTGTGTTTAATTTTGTACATGCGAATTCAACTCTTGCAGAAACCCTATGTGGCAGGTACTCTTTAGCTGAGTTGTTTTTTTTTTTTAACCTTGTATAATTATATTTAAACTTTTTTTTTTTTTTTGTCTGTGCCCCACAGCATGCGGGATCTTAATTCCCTGACCAGAGACTGAACCCGTGCCCCCTGCAATGGAAGCTCGGAGTCTTAACCACTGGACCACCAGGGAAGTCCCTGTTTGTGTTTGTCACTCTCTGTTCCCTATATAAGCTGGAGGTTGGGTCTAGACACTTGATGAGACTCAGTTTATGAAATTTAACAGGGAGACTCCACAAGGAATGTTGTGTACTTCCTAACGCATCACATCAGGTGACACTGCTGTGGATACAAAGTTTCATTACATAGTTAAGGTGTTGAGCATCACACCTCCACAACATAAAAGGATATTTCCCCCTTTGCAGTTAGCAAGGAATCTGTGGGATGATTCCTTGGAAGCTGTCAAGATCCTGTTCCCCCCTAAACTTTTACCCTAAGGGGTGAGCATCCATTGATAACGGCTGCCTGAATCAACCAGTCTAGTTAGCATTTTTAAACATTAATTAATTTTTATTTTTGGCTGCCTTGGGTCTTTGTCGATGTGCGCGGGCTTTTCTGTAGTTGCAGCGAGCAGGGGCTACTCTTTGTTACGGTGCGCGGGCTTCTCATTGGGCGGCTTCTCTTGTTGCGGAGCACATGCTCTAGGCGTGCGGGCTTCAGTAGTTGTGTCTCGCGGGCTTAGTTGCTCCGCGGCACGTCTTCCCGGACCAGGGCTCGAACCCGTGTCCCCTGCATTGGCAGGCGGATTCTTAACCACTGTGCCACCAGGGAAGCCCTAGTTAGCATTTTTGATATCTTACTTTGGTCAGGAGTTTTATTCACAAACAGTTCTTCCCGTAGGAGGAGTTAGCAAATGAGCTACTTGAAGAAGGTTAAGTCCCATTGTCGGTTTATCTGACAAGTATTAAACTCCTGCCTACTTGCGCCCCACCCTGAATGTCTCACTTGAACTAAGCACCTGTGCTATTACCACAACAGCTATTACTACTGAAAAAAAGGACACGTTACACACCACTCTGAGCATTTTGCAGGAATTGTTTTATTTAATCCTCAAAACAATCCTCTGAGCCAGACGCTATTTCTCTCGTTTTAAAAGTGAGGGCACTGAGACCCTCCTAAGGGACTAAAGCACTTGCCCAAAGTCAAACAGCTACTTAGGGAATGGAGCCCAGGGTGGGATTCCAGTGGCATCCCACCCCCACCCTCCCACTCCAGCCTGTAACCACGATTGAATACAACTACCCAGCATTTGCTGATATAGTGCTCTTATAGGTACCACCTTATTTTAATTTTCCTAACTCTCAAGAGGTAGGCAAGAAGACCCCCATTTAACAGACTTTGTAGGCTCAGAGACCAAGGTCACACACCGAGCGAGTGTGAGTCCTTATTTGAACCCAGGCTTAGCTAGCCTAGAGTGTAGACCCCTGTTGGGGCTGGGTGCGAAAGAAGCTCAGTTACTGGGTTTGGCAGGTGCGTGGGCAGGTGTGAGGGGCCCGCACCTTAGGAGACAAAAGCCCCACCCCGCCACTGTCCCACAGGGCAAAGAGCCACCCTACCTTCCCCCCTCCCCTCACGCAGGGGCCAGGACATGCGCCCTGAAGCCAACTTCCTCCCTCTTCGAACCTGCCCCCTACAGGCTCCGCCCATCACCGTCTAGGACCAATCCCTGGATGAAGGGCGGGGTTGCCACGGGAGTGGGCGGTAGCTAAGGGGAGTCAGTAGCCTGGAGTCGTGAGTCGGAGTCAGAACTGCGTCTCTCAACTCAGGCGCCGGTTGCTGAAGGGGACCGGGCGAGCAATGCTGCCGCCACCGCTTCCTGATTGGCTGCGGGTGGCTCCCTCTTCGTTCTGATTGGCAGCTGGTGAGCTGGGTATGTAAATGAAGGGAAGAGGCCTGGGAAAGAAGGGGTACTGGCCGCGGGGTCATTTGGCAGGTTCGATCCCCGGGTCCGGCAGGTGCGCGCCAGGGCTGCCCGGGATCGAGACGCACGGGCCTCTCTGTGCCGCCCGCCCCGGCCAGGCCGGGTGAATCACGCCGCAGCCCGGGAAGGGGGCGGAGGCGCCGGCTCCCTGGCTCCGGCTGCGTGACTCACCCGCCCCCGCCGCTTCTGGAGGAGTAGCCTCCACTGTCTTCCGGAAGCGAGCGGAGGCCGAGAGGGCAGAACAGCTCTCCGGGGATCCCGGCACGCAAGGTCCCGGGTGGCAAGCAGGAAAGACCGCGTCCCGCGGGGCAGCGTAAAGGGTCCCGGGGTATGGGGAACCGGAATACCCGGGGGAAAGCCGGCCTAGTGCCGCTAGGGGGCGCCGGGACCGGGGGGGCGGAGTCGGGGGTGCGGGCTGAATTCCTGCGGTTCCGGATGCTCGGGTCTGCTGGGAAGGAGGCGAGGACCCAGTTTTGAGTAGTGTGAGGGGTCGGTCACTCTTAAAGTTCTGCTGGGCAAGGATCTGGGTACTGTACCCTGCAGGCTGCCTGGCTTAAAAAAGCAGGTTGGCTCAGGGGCATCCACCCTGGGGAAAGTGTGGGTCCTCAAACTTCTCTCCGTGAACCCCGTGCCCATCAGAATTTTCCGGCAAGCTCTGTCGACTCTGTCCCCCAAATAAATCCTGAATCGACCAACTTCCTTCCATGTCCACCTTATACTCCCAAGTCACCATCTTTGCCGACCCCAAAGAGTGCAGCAGCTTTCGAATGGATCTCAGGGCCACCCTCCCCCCGCCCCTCTCCGTCCCCCTACCCCTTCCTCTTAGCAGCCAAGGGGATCTTCTGGAAACTTAATCAGTCCACAACACCACTCTCCCTGCTCAAAAACCTTCAATGACTTCCCACCACACTCACAATAAAAATCCAAGCTCCTTGCCTCTGCCTACTCTCGGACCCCCCCCTTCCCCAACCCCCAGCCCCTGTCTCTCTGTGCACTGACCACAGAGTCTTCTTTCAGTTCAAACTCATCCAGCCTCTAGGTCTTTCTTTGCCTTTGTTGTTCTTTATTCCCAGAATGCCTTCCCCCTGGTTCTTCCATGGCTGATTCCTTCTCATACTTGAGGGCTCATTTCAATTGTCACCTCCTCAGGGGAGCCTTCCTTGACCACTCTCCAGAACCTTTTAGTATCTTCCTAGCACCATCTGTACATTTCCTGTATTTGTCTATTTATTTATTGTCTGATACTATTAGTAGACAATAAATATTTGATTAAACCGTGTGAAACAATTGCTTTTGTGGGTAAAAAAAAAAGGTTGAATATTGGACATTTCACATGGTTCATTGAAGAAATAAATAATAATAGTTATTATTAATAGTACTTATTCACAGGAGTAATTGCTATGTACCAGGCACTGTTCTAAGTGCTTTTTGTATCTCATTTATTCCTTAAAACAACTCTAGGAAATAGATACAATTATCATTCATGTCTTAAAGTTTCCCTAAAAAAGCCTAGGCTCAGAGAGGTTAAGTGATTTGCCCAAGATCACACGGACAGCAGTAGTCCGAACTTCACATTGGCTTTCCATAACTGAATGACTCTTCCCTCCCCACAGATGATGCTGAGCAAGGGCCTGAAGCGAAAGCGGGAGGAGGAGGAGGAGGAGGAGAAAGAAGCCCTGGCAGTCGACACCTGGTGGCTGGATCCTGGCCACCCAGCAGTGGCACAGGCACCCCCAGCCGTGGCCTCCAGTTCCCTCTTTGACCTTTCGGTGCTCAAGCTCCACCACAGCCTGCGGCAGAGTGAACCGGACCTGCGGCACCTGGTGCTGGTAGTGAACACACTGCGGCGAATTCAGGCGTCCATGGCACCCACAGCTGCCCTGCCACCTGTGCCCAGCCCGCCTACAGCCCCAGGCATAGCTGACAACCTGCTGGCCAGCTCTGATGCCGCCCTCTCAGCCTCCATGGCCAGCCTTCTGGAGGACCTCAGCCATATTGAGGGCCTGAGCCAGGCTCCCCAGCCCCTGGTAGATGAGGGGCCACCAGGCCGCCCCACTGGGGGAGCCCCACCCAGCTTGGGTGCCTTGGACCTGCTCGGCCCAGCCACTGGATGTCTGCTGGACGATGGGCTTGAGGGCCTGTTTGAGGACATTGACACATCCATGTATGACAGTGAACTTTGGGCACCAGCCTCTGAGGGCCACAAATCCAGCCCTGAGGATGGGCCAGGCAAGGAGGAAGCTCCAGAGCTGGATGAGGCTGAACTGGACTACCTCATGGACGTGCTGGTGGGCACACAGGCACTGGAGCGGCCACCAGGGCCAGGGCGCTGACTCCCCCAGAGCTGGGATGTTGATCTGGTGTCCACACTGAGCCTGGTGGCTGGACCAACTCTCCTTTGAAAGACACAGCTGGCTTCCCTAGAGAGGGGCTTTGGAGAGAAAGAATCCAGTCCTGGGAAACTTCACCTCCGTCCTCTGGTCTCTGGCTGATGGGGGGAGTCTGGAATTGGCCCTTGTGATGAAATGACAGGGCCTGGTGGCTGGAATGTGATTGGACCAGGCCCAGTGCTGAATCCCTGGAGGCACAGCTTGGTATACTCTTTCCCTGGTGTGGGAAAAGACCCCAACCAGTTTTTTTGAAATTAAAGCCAGTCGTGGGAAGTCTCAAGTCTGTGTATTGCTTTATTTCTGGGGTAAGGTGAGGGTGATAAAATAACCTCTAACATTTATTGAGCCGTGGACACCCAGCACAGTTCTAAGCACTTGACATGTGTTAACTGATTTAATCCTCATAATAAGATGGGCATATTATTAGCCCCATTTTACAGTTGAGAAAACTGAGGCTCCAAGAAGTCATCACTTGAGGAGATAGGTTTCAAACTTTACTACTTTTTGGTCTGAGAAGCAGACCAGTTAGGTCTGGTAACTGGCCCTCTGGAAAACTCCTGGAATATACTCAGCCAGGTCTCCCTGATGTGGCTGTGTGTGTACATGGTGGAGGAGGAGCCCCGGGCCACTGTTTAAAAATGAAATCTAGTCCTTGCCTGGAGTCTACCTGTGTGTCCTGGGGGCTGGGGTGGGGGCAGATGGGAGCTTTCGGAATGAGCCAGAAATAAAAGCACAAAGCTAAAGACTGAATGGAGCCTGTCCTTGGAGCGCTGAGAGCCAGCTCTCCAGGAAAACACTGAAAGAAAGGGAGACACCAGCAAGTTTTAAATAAAATCCACTCTGGGTCTCAAATCTCTTTTTGGGCAAGGGATAAGGCAGCTTGGAAGCTGATTCCGAAATAAAGTCACCAAGTGTGGTGGCTTGACAGAATGGCAGGCGATCCTGCTTTCCTTCTAGAAGAAACTCGGGCCCCAGCGAGCTGGGGCCACCTGCCTGACAGCCTGTGTGATAGGTTTGGCCTGAGCGCCGGGTGTCTGCGCCGCCCCCGCCGTCCAGCCGCATTCCTGGCCCCGCTGGGAGGGGCTGCACACTCAGAGGCCTGGCACGGGACCCAGGCAGCGTCCTTCCTGGCGGCCGTGGGGGCTGGGCAGCGCCCGGGGTACGGGACGGGGGGGAGGGGCACGATGAAAGCTGCATCGGGGGAGGGTGGAGATGGGTTGGGGGGAGGGGCAGAGGGTCTGACGGCGACCTGAGGGGCTGGCTGCACTTCGAATGCGGGAAGCCCCGGCTAAGGGACAGAGGGGGGATAGGGGAGGGGAGAGAGGCAGGCAGCTTCGGCCGGCCGCTCCGGCCTGAAAGGGGCGGGCAGAGTGGCGCTTCCTGGAGGAGCGGAGGAAGTCGTGCCCATTTCTGGAAGTGGATGGGATGGCCCCGGGTGGGGAGTGGAAATGGCCCAAAGGGAGCGGGTGCCCAGGCTGAGGGTCTTCCGGGTGCCTGACTCCAACACCTGGTGACTCCAGCCCCTGGGCAATTGGACTCAAACTCGGTTTTAACCCAGACCCAGACCTTGGGAGTTTAGGCTGAGCTCAGCAATGCCCCCTGGTGCCCAGTCTGGGGGTCTGTCCTGCCACTGCCTTAGATTCCCTGGAGACCTGACCAGTGGTCAAGGAGTCCCCAGTGTGGGGTCAGCAATGCGTTCTGTTTACAACACCCTGAGGACCTATTTCTGATGTCTCTGGGTGCCAAACTGGGGGATAATCTGTGATACCTACTTCTATTTTTTTTTTTTTTCGGCTGCGCGTTGGGTCGTCCTTGCGGCGCACAGGCTTTCTCTATTTGCGGCGAGCAGGGGCTACTCGGCATCGGGGTGCGCAGCCTTCTCATTGCGGGGGCTTCTCTTGTTGCGGAGCACAGGCTCTAGGCGCGTGGGCTTCAGTAGTTGTGGCATTGCGGGCTCAGTTGTTGTGGCTTGAGGGCTCTAGAGCGCAGGCTCAGTAGTGGTGGCGCACGGGCTTAGTTGTTCTGTGGCATGTGGGATCTTCCCGGACCAGGGCTCTATCCTGTGTCCCCTGCATTGGTAGGCAGATTCTTAGCCACTTGCGCCACCAGGGAAGTCCCTGTGATACAGACAGCCTACCCATCTGTCAACAATGGTCCCATCTGCCCCTGTGCCTGTTTGGCAAGTGTTGCTCCCCTCTCGGCAGAGTCTCTGTGTACAGTTTCTCCGGTTGTGCACTGCACATAGGCTCCATATTTAAGGGGCTACCACACGTCTCACACACCATGCATTTACATATTTATTAAGGCAGCTCCTCAGCAGATGGAGGTCAAGTGCCTTGGGGAAGGGGCGTGCCTTTTGCACAAAAGCAGCATATGGGCTAGATCAGCCCTGGTCCCATCTCCCTGGTGCCCTCGGTTTATGACAGCTTGTGCCTGAAGCCTGAAGACCTGCCCTACTCTCCCCATGTCTGACCCCTGGACGATTGTGCAGCTCCCTGGCTCTGGTGTGCCCCTCCGCCCTCAGGCTCAACCCCAGGAGGCCACACTACCTCGGCCAGCAGATTCCAGGGCCCACACACCATTCCTAATGGAGCCGCCAGCCCTGGAGCTGGGGCTGCTTTTCACAGAGCCTCTGTGTGCTCCCACCACGACACTCCACAGGCCAGCCTCCCCTCCATGGGCATTCACAGGGACCCCCATCACACACATACACTTCTTTCCTCCAGCACCTGGGAGAGCTGTCCTTGATCTCCTTCTCCCTCCCCTCCTTCCCTTCCCTCATTCAGCAAAGATTTATGGGTACCTACCCTACTGTGTGCCTGGCCCTATGTAAAAGGCAAATCTGACCACATCTCTCCCCTGCTCTGGGCCCCTCAGAATGTATCCCAGTCCTCGGGGGGATCTGAACCCTGTACCGTCCAAGGCTCACCCTCTGCCCCTGTCCCATTCACTCATTCAATGAGCATTTACTGGACACCTACGGTTTGCAGTCCCAGTGTGGAGATCTAACGATGCTTAGTCAATGATGATGATGATGATGATGATTTTGGCTGCATTGGGTCTTCGTTGCTGCGCGTGGGCTTTCTCTAGTTGCGGCGAGCGGGGGCTACTCTTCGTTGAGGTGCACGGGCTCCTCATCGCGGTGGCTTCTCTTGTTGCGGAGCACAGGCTCTAGGCACACAGCCTTCGGCAGTTGCAGCACATGGTCTCAGTCGTTGCGGCACGTGGGCCCTAGAGCACGCGGGCTTCAGTATTTGTGGCGCGTAGGCTCAGTAGTTGTGGCGCATGGGCTCAGTTGCCCCATGGCATGTGGGATCTTCCTGCGCCAGGGATCAAACCCGTGTCCCCTGCCTTGGCAGGCAGACTCTTAACCACTGTGCCACCAGGGAAGTCCAGTCAATGATTATTGACTCAATAAGCCATACTGTGTTGAAAGCCAGGCCACCTGTGTTTGAACTTCTGCTTTGCCGTTCTGTGGCTGTGTGACCCTAGGCAAGGTTCTCGACTTCTCTGGGCCTCAGGGTCCTCATCTGTAAGCTGGGACAGTAAGAGTACCTACCTCAAAGGGCTGTTGTTCTGAGGGGAGAGTGTTCTAGGCAGAGGGATGTGCAAGGGTTAGGGAGTGAGGGACCCTACAATCTTTTCAGGAATCTGTAAGCTGCTGGGTTTGATTGGAAACAGGGGAAAAGTGGTGAGGTAAGTGATGGAGCTGGAGGGGTTGGCAGGGACCAGGGCACACAAGGCCCTGGATGGGGGAACTTTACTCTGAAGGTACTAGGGTAAAGGAATCTGGAAGTAAATGGATCTCTCTGGCTGCCATTGGTGGGAGGTGAGACTGGGGGTCAGGAGTCCAGAGGGGAGGGAGGCCGCGGAGGGACAGAGAAGCCTTGGAGAGGGGAGGGGAGGGGAGGGGAGAGATGCTAGAGAGGACAGGCTGTGGGGGTGAGGAGCTACAATAGAGGAGGGGCCTAGGATGAGACCCAGGGCTCTAGCCTAGGGGACTTGGGGATGATGGGGCCACCCTGGGATGGTGACCCGGAGGGGGAGCAGGTCTGGGGTTGACACTGAGGCCAGAGAGGAACACAGTGGGTGCAGGGGTCTGTGAGGACACCCAGGGGCAGGCATCCAGGCGGCTAGGCCCCTGGGCCTGGAGGTCGGTAGAGAGGGCAGGGGGCAGGAGCAGGCCTAAAGGACGGGGGTGAGGAAGACAGCAGTTTCCCTGGGCTGCACTGGGTAGGACCTGGCTCCTGCTTGGCTCAGACTGGGTGGGGAGAGGGTGGTCCCTGAGAAGAGCCTTCCACCTCCTTCCCCAACTCTGCAGGATGTCCTGTGTTTATGGAGGTGGCCTTGCCCGGAACTGGGACACTGGTGCCACCCCTTAAATTCAACTTCCCTTGGCCACACCCCCTTGGGTGAGGAAAAGCAAGAGACAGAGAGAGAGAGAGAGACAGAGAAAGAGAGACACAGAGAGACACGGAGAGAGATAAGGAATGAGGACACAGACGTAGAGGGGCGCATAGAGAGACAGAGACACAGAGAGAGAGACATATCTTTCACCACAAAAAACTCAGAGCAAACTGGGAAAGGAGGCTCCCTTCACCTGCTAAAGGGCAGCTACAAAAAACATACAGCTAACATCATACTTCATGGCAAAAGACTGTGCTTGCCCCCTAAGATTGGGAACAAACAAGGATATCTGCCCTCTGAGACCCAGAGAGGGACAGGATAGCCTGTACCAGCCTCCTTGTCTGTCTGACCCTGAGCAGCAAGGGGTGAATTTTCTTCCCAGCTCTAGCCTGGTCTGTCATCAGATTCCTTCCACCCTCCACCCTTTGTCCCTCCTGTAGGTACCCAGGGCCCTCAGAACAAAGTCGCAGCCCCTCCTCGTGGCCCTGCTGGCCCTCCCCTCATCTTCCCCTCACTCTCACATTCATCAGTTTCTCAAAGGGGCCCTTTGCATGGGCTGTTTCCTCTACCTGAAACCCACTCTCATTTATCCACCACCCGCAGCTTGGCATGAACTCCTGTGTATCCTTCAGGTGCCGGCTCAAATGTTACCTCCTCCAAGAAGCCCTCCATGCCATTTCTGATAGTATCAGAGTGCCAGACCCCTCTTACAGACCTGGATCCCTTTCTCAGAGCACTTAGCTCAGGGAGTGTAATTATACACTCATTTCGTTAGTCACTTCTTTAGTGTCTGCCCCCCTTGGACTGTGAGTCTTGTGAGGGCACAGTCACAGTCACTGCTGTGTCCCCAGCACCGCCCAGCCCAGGGATGGATGGATACAGAGGAGGTGTCTGCAGATAGCTGGTGAATAAGTGTATAAATGAGAAGGAGATGCAAAGGAAGGGGCATGTGTGGCTCTAGAGACACAGCCATGAACAAGGACACAGTTCTCAGCTCCTGGAAATTTCCTATATGCTGAGCTCTGTCTGGATTCAGATCCTTTGCACAGGCTGTTCCATCTGCCCATGAAACTGTTCCACTCCCTCTTCTCTCTCTCTCCCTCTTTTTTGTTTGTTTGTTTGTTTTGTTTTGTTTTGTTTTGTTGGCCAAGCTGTGTGGCTTGCAGGATCCTAGTTCCCTGACCAGACATCAAACCCATGCCTCCTGCAGTGGAAGCACAGAGTCCTAACCACTGGACCGCCAGGGAATTTCCACACTCCCTCTTCTCTTGCCTAGATCCTATGGGTCATTCAAGTCTCAGCTCACATGTCCCTTCCTACAGGAAGCCTTCCCTGATCTCCCTTCCTAGGGTGAAGCAGGTACCTTTCCTGGGCTACCCCAGCAAGGCTCTGACCTCTCTGCCTGCAATTCCCCCATCCCAACCCCGGCCACTCTGGGTCTGTCTCCCTGTTGGACTGTGAACTCTGTGAAAGCAGGCCCAGGCTATCTTGGTCACACTGTGTCCCCAGCACCATCCAGCATGGGGCTGGGCACAAGACCAGGTGCTCATCGACTGCTGACATTGGATAAAGCACTGCTCCCTCTCTCCCCGCTGGTGCTTAGCCCGTGTTCCTCCTCCCTCCTTCTGGAAAACTCTTCCCTAGCCTTTTACCTGGCTCCCTCCTCCTCAGCCCTCCAGTTTGACTCCAGGAATCCTGTCCTGAGCCTGCCCTCCGTGGTGAATTTAGGTCTGTCAGTGTCCCCAGTGCCCAGCAAAGGGCCTGTCACCAAGGGCTTGTGGGGATGGATGGATACAGAGGAGGTGTCTGCAGATAGCTGGTGAATAAGTGTATAAATGAGAAGGAGATGCAAAGGAAGGGGCATGTGTGGCTCTAGAGACACAGCCATGAACAAGGACACAGTTCTCAGCTCCTGGAAATTTCCTATATGCTGAGCTCTGTCTGGATTCAGATCCTTTGCACAGGCTGTTCCATCTGCCCATGAAACTGTTCCACTCCCTCTTCTCTCTCTCTCCCTCTTTTTTGTTTGTTTGTTTGTTTTGTTTTGTTTTGTTTTGTTGGCCAAGCTGTGTGGCTTGCAGGATCCTAGTTCCCTGACCAGACATCAAACCCATGCCTCCTGCAGTGGAAGCACAGAGTCCTAACCACTGGACCGCCAGGGAATTTCCACACTCCCTCTTCTCTTGCCTAGATCCTATGGGTCATTCAAGTCTCAGCTCACATGTCCCTTCCTACAGGAAGCCTTCCCTGATCTCCCTTCCTAGGGTGAAGCAGGTACCTTTCCTGGGCTACCCCAGCAAGGCTCTGACCTCTCTGCCTGCAATTCCCCCATCCCAACCCCGGCCACTCTGGGTCTGTCTCCCTGTTGGACTGTGAACTCTGTGAAAGCAGGCCCAGGCTATCTTGGTCACACTGTGTCCCCAGCACCATCCAGCATGGGGCTGGGCACAAGACCAGGTGCTCATCGACTGCTGACATTGGATAAAGCACTGCTCCCTCTCTCCCCGCTGGTGCTTAGCCCGTGTTCCTCCTCCCTCCTTCTGGAAAACTCTTCCCTAGCCTTTTACCTGGCTCCCTCCTCCTCAGCCCTCCAGTTTGACTCCAGGAATCCTGTCCTGAGCCTGCCCTCCGTGGTGAATTTAGGTCTGTCAGTGTCCCCAGTGCCCAGCAAAGGGCCTGTCACCAAGGGCTTGTGAACGTTCGTTGAATGAATAAGTGAACAGATGAGTGTTTGAATGAATCAGCGAATGAGAGAGAGAGAGAGAGAGAGAGAGAGAGAGAGAGGACCCCTCTTACAGACCTGGATCCCTTTCTCAGAGCACTTAGCTCAGGGAGTGTAATTATACACTCATTTCGTTAGTCACTTCTTTAGTGTCTGCCCCCCTTGGACTGTGAGTCTTGTGAGGGCACAGTCACAGTCACTGCTGTGTCCCCAGCACCGCCCAGCCCAGGGATGGATGGATACAGAGGAGGTGTCTGCAGATAGCTGGTGAATAAGTGTATAAATGAGAAGGAGATGCAAAGGAAGGGGCATGTGTGGCTCTAGAGACACAGCCATGAACAAGGACACAGTTCTCAGCTCCTGGAAATTTCCTATATGCTGAGCTCTGTCTGGATTCAGATCCTTTGCACAGGCTGTTCCATCTGCCCATGAAACTGTTCCACTCCCTCTTCTCTCTCTCTCCCTCTTTTTTGTTTGTTTGTTTGTTTTGTTTTGTTTTGTTTTGTTGGCCAAGCTGTGTGGCTTGCAGGATCCTAGTTCCCTGACCAGACATCAAACCCATGCCTCCTGCAGTGGAAGCACAGAGTCCTAACCACTGGACCGCCAGGGAATTTCCACACTCCCTCTTCTCTTGCCTAGATCCTATGGGTCATTCAAGTCTCAGCTCACATGTCCCTTCCTACAGGAAGCCTTCCCTGATCTCCCTTCCTAGGGTGAAGCAGGTACCTTTCCTGGGCTACCCCAGCAAGGCTCTGACCTCTCTGCCTGCAATTCCCCCATCCCAACCCCGGCCACTCTGGGTCTGTCTCCCTGTTGGACTGTGAACTCTGTGAAAGCAGGCCCAGGCTATCTTGGTCACACTGTGTCCCCAGCACCATCCAGCATGGGGCTGGGCACAAGACCAGGTGCTCATCGACTGCTGACATTGGATAAAGCACTGCTCCCTCTCTCCCCGCTGGTGCTTAGCCCGTGTTCCTCCTCCCTCCTTCTGGAAAACTCTTCCCTAGCCTTTTACCTGGCTCCCTCCTCCTCAGCCCTCCAGTTTGACTCCAGGAATCCTGTCCTGAGCCTGCCCTCCGTGGTGAATTTAGGTCTGTCAGTGTCCCCAGTGCCCAGCAAAGGGCCTGTCACCAAGGGCTTGTGAACGTTCGTTGAATGAATAAGTGAACAGATGAGTGTTTGAATGAATCAGCGAATGAGAGAGAGAGAGAGAGAGAGAGAGAGAGAGAGAGAGAGAGCACCTGCAGTGGAGGAAGGGTCTCCTCAGGCCCATCAGCAGCCCTGACCACACTGTTCCTTCCACCCTTCCCGGGAGGAGGGTTCTGCCTGGGTTCCGCCGCACCCCGACCCTTGGTGGCTGCCAGGCCTGGAAGGCATTTCCCAGAGGTCAGCACATTCCTGCCTTCCCCGGTGGCCGAGAGTGGGCAGGGGGCATTTCGGAGAGAGGGGAGGAGGGCCCTAGCATTCTGGGGCTCCTGCCAACCAGTTCCCAGTCCCCCGTGCCCTCGTGCCCTCGGGAGTGGGCCCCAGCTGCTCGGTGTGGGGAGGGGGAGGAATTCGCAGAGGCGCCCGCTGAGCGCGTGTGAAGGGTGAGGGTGCCGCCGGGGCTGAGGGCCTGGCGGCCGGGCCCGGCTGGACAATGGGGCCGAAGCGGCTGACGTGCATTTTGGGGGTGATCGCCAGCCTCCGCCCGGCCCCGGGCCCAGCCCCAGCCCCGGGCCCAGCCCCAGCCCCAGCCCCGGGCCCAGGCCCAGAGAGCCCTCCGCATCCGAGGCGGCGGCCGGGTGGGTGTGAGGGCCGTGGGGGGGTACCTGTGCTCCTTGTGCCGCCTCCCGGGGTCTGGTGAATCAGGGAAGGCTGGGGGCCGGCGGTCAGGGGGTCAGGGTGAGGCCTAGTGGCCTTGGTTTGGGAGTTGGGGCAGCCTGGGGCCCAGGAGGCTGCGTGGTATAGGAGTTAAAGGTACAGACCTTGGAACCAGACCCTGGGTTCAAATCCCGGTGCTACCTATTGCCTGCTGTGGGGGACCTTGGTGTCATTGCCCTCTCTGAGCCTCCTTGTCTGTTTTATGAAGGGGACAGACGTGTGTTGCAGGGTCTTTGGGGTCCAGCAGAACTGGGGTTGGACCCCAGCTCCACCACCCCCTGGCTGTGTAGCTAAAACCTGGGCATGATCTCTCGTGCGTCCTGGATTCCAGGAGCCGAGCTTTGGGTGCTCAGCACGGTATTTAGTACATGACGGGTGCCCCCTGAAATGGTTAACTCCATTAAACAGAGAAGTGGGGCTTCCCTGGCCCCAGTCTCACTCAGACCAAAAGTCCCCTGCCAAGTCTAGCTGGTCCCCTAATTTGTGTGACGAAGACAAAATACGTGTAAGTAGCATTCACTCCGGGCCAGGCACTTATTACAATTTTTAGTCTCTCTTAACTCATTTTATCTTCACAAGAAACCCATAAGGTGGGCACTTTTGCTATCCCTGTTTTAGAGATGAAGAAACTGAGGCCCAGAAAGATGCTGCGACGTGCCGAAGTTCACACAGCCAGGACGTGGCTGGGCTGGGATTTGAACCCAGATTGACCAGGAGAGGGAGTAGGAGTTTAATCTAGGGGCCCCAGGAACCCGCGGGGCCATGCCTGGGTGTGGAAGCCAGGGAATAGTGCTGGTGAGGGGCTGAGTCTCCAAGTGGCACCAGCGACGTGCAAATCCCAGGAGCGGGGCTCATGGTGGAGGTCTCAGCCCAGGCAAGGGAACAGCACTGGGCTGTCTTGGCTTCTCTTCTGTGGTTCCCACCCCCTTTCGGGTGGAAGTAGCTGGGAGATGGGGATGTTTGTTTCCCTACCACACACCCCCTGGTGATGTCATACCTCGGCAGCCAATGGCTGGGGTCTCCCCCTCCTCCCCCTCCCCATTCCTTTTCCCCCCCAGCTTGGGGCTGGGGCTGAGCAGACGGACCAGGAGCTCTCGAGGTGTCTGGAGGCCCAGTGGTAAGAGACCGGCCCGCCAGTTCCCTTCCTGGCCAGGCTGAGAAGCCCTGGGAATGAGACCCAGGATCTTGGGAGGTGCTGGGAGGGTGTCTGGGGCCCAGGAGGCTGCGTGGTATAGGAGTTAAAGGTACAGACCTTGGAACCAGACCCTGGGTTCAAATCCCAATGTTCTCTTCTTTCTAGCTGTGTCGTCTTGGGCAAGATATTTCATTCTTTGTGCCTCTGCTTTCCCATCTCTAAAATGGGCTGAGGGAGGCTACCTCCCAGGGCTGACATGAGAGTAAATGAGTTGCTGCTTATAAAGAGCTGGGGCAGGATGCTGAGGGTGGGACAGGCTTTTTTGTCCCCGGAATAGAGTGCTGGGGAGGCAAGGCTGATCTTGTTGGTTGGAGGCTGGTGCCCGAGCTGCATTTTGTCCCTCACCCAAAGCTCCTCTTTGGTAGGGGAGAAAGTGGGGCCACTGTGAGCAAAGGCTGGATATGAGACACTTTGTGATGCACAGACACACTTGCTGTCAGAGACTAGTTTATGTTCCTTGAGCACTTACTATATTCTCTGAATAGTCTAAGCACCTGCTGTTGTCTCACAATTCCTCAAAGCCACTCTTATCGGCTCCATTTTACAGATGAAGAAACTGAGGCCCTGAGAGGTGCAATACCTTGCCCAAGTATTCAAACCTGAGGAGTGCTGGAGCAGGCCCTAACGGAGGCAGCTGGAAGCCACTGCCAGAATGCCTCTCCCCCCCACATCACTAGATGGCCTCAGACAACGCCTAGGGACCCGGATGAGTCAGGTCTACCCCCCCACTCCCATTGCAAGGGCACCAGATCCCTCTGGTGGTTGGGGCGGCTGAGGCTCCGAGAGGGGAGAATTCCTAAACGAGGTTGGCGCCAGCCATGGTGGGGGGAGGAGGGTACAGTGAGGCAAATCTGGGGGATTCCTCAGCAGGCCCAGCTCAGCTGAGGGGCCCAGGGTACAAAGGACAACCCCTCACCCCAGCCACCCTGAAGGGCATGAGTGACATCTTAAATGGGCATCTAAGCTGTGATTTCCCCAGGGAGGTGTTTTCAGGAGTTAATGAGCCCAGGCAGGGAAGGATCTTTGCACATAGTAAGTGCTCAAGAAATGGGGACGCTCAGAATTCTGGAAGCTCAGGAATGTAGTAGGGCAGCGTCACAGGAATCGCTCAAGAAGTGGGCTGTTGGCCTCTGGAGGGTCCTGCCTGGCCTTGATTCTCCAGGGAATCCCCATTAGATCTTCCCCTAACACAAGTCAGCACCCCCACCCAACCCCACCTCCCTACCCCTCCTTCCCCTGCCTAAGGGACAGGCAGATCTGGGAACAGCGAGTGCCCGGGGTTGGGCCCTTCCAAAGCTGCTTCCTTCCGAAGCTGCTCCCACCCCATCCCACCCCAGGAGCTGGGTACGTGGCTCAGGAAAGGCACAGCTGGGCTAAATATAACCTGGGCTGGGCAGCTGTCCCGCGCAGGGATGAAGAAGCAGGGCACTCTCTCTTGCCCTCACCCTGGCTGAGCTTCCTGTGCCAGCCTCTGGGTGTGACCTTCTCTGGCCTATCCTGGAGCAGGGAGCTTGCAGCCTAGGGGATCCTCCCCTCCATCTCCACCACCTCCTACAAGTAGCAGGCTTCTCTCACCCCCAGCTCAGGATACTACGTTATATCGGGGAGTCAGAGTTAGCATTTCAGACCTGGGTTCAAGTCCCAACTCCCTCACAGTGATATCCTGGCTCTCTCTCTTTTTTTTTTTTTTTTTTTGGCCAGGCCACGTGGCATGTGGGATCTTAGTTCCCTGATGAGGGATCGAACCCGGGCCCCCTGCAGTGGAAGCACGGAGTCCTAACCACTGGACCGCCAGGGAATTCCCTGTTATATCCCGTTTCTTAACCCTCATTTACTCATCAGTAAAATGGGTACCATGAGGCCATGTCTATAAAGTGTCTGCCTGGCTCAGGGTTGGCACCAACGAGGTCCCTCTAAAAATGCCTGTTCCTGGCACCCTTGATCCCCTCTGCGCAGCCCAACTCCTGCCTCAGCTGTTTTGCTGCTTGGGCCTCCTCCAGTGCTCAGAGCCACCAACACAAGTGAAGGTGCAGAGTTGGGGTCAAGGGCACAGGTCCTAGCTGTGTGGCCCCAGACAGGTCACTTCCCCTCTCTGAGCCTCAGTTTTCAACCCTAAAATAGCCATCACATCCAGAGTGATTTCGAGGCCTAAGGGTGCCAGCATAAGGCCCAGTTCAGAGGAAATAATCCAGATGTGGGAGCCAACCACTACTTGGAGGGGCTGGGGCCTCCCAGGGGAGACCAGGACCCCTAGGAGAGCCAGAGAGGAGCCTTCTGACACCTTGGGGGGGGCAGTCAGTGAAGTGGGTACAGCTGGAGCATTGAGGGGGGTCCCTGTGTCCTCTATCCAGGCCAGTGGTGGGCTATGAAGGGCCATTGTGCAGCTGGGGTGGGTGGGCAGGGGCGGAATGTGACTGGGCACAGCAGATGGGCCATTGTTTGAGGGAATGTGCCTCGTGAGGCCTGACCTTTCCCTGTGGAGTGGGGGTTGACGGGTTGGCATGCCAGCTGGGGGCTGGGAGGACAAGGCCAGAGTCGGGGGCTCGGAGGAGGGAGACAGGATCCATCCCCTTTTCCCCAGAAGGGCCTGTCGGGGAGGCTGCACGCAAATCCCGGCTCTACCTCCTTCTGGCTGTGCTGTGTGACCTTGAGCGAGGTCCTTGGCCTCTCTCAGGGCTTAGGGTTTTCTCTCTCTCTCTTTTTTTTTTAAATTATTTTTTATTGGAGTATAGTTGATTTACAATGTTGTGGGGTTAGGGTTTTCTGCGGTGAGGTGGAAAGTGAAGGTCTTAGCACAGGACTGGCAAAGAGTAACCACACAATGCCCATTAGTTATTATCCGTATGAGCAGCTGGAGCTTTCAGACAAGTTCAAGTCCTGGCTGGGTCATTTGTGACCCAGGAAAGTGACTTTCCTTCTCCCAGCCTCAGGTGTCTTCTTTGTAACAAGCTCAGTAATCGTATTGACCTCACAGGGGTGTTCTGAAATCCACATGCAATGACCCCCGTGGGATATTCAACACAAGATCAAGACCACAGGAAGTTCTTAGTGATAATCATAGCAAGTGCTTATGAAGTGCCCGCCATATGCCTGGCACTGTATATTTACAAACACATTTGATCCTCCTAACAGCCCTGGGAGGTAGGTGCCCTCATTCTCCCCATTTTATAGATGAGGAGACTGAGGCACAGAGAGGTGAGGTGATTTGCCTACAGGGAGTACGTGGTAGTAGGTATAATGATTTTACAGTGAATTTGGCCCCCTCAGTCAGCTGAGGTGGTTGGCGTAGGTAGGGGCTCTGCTGTCAGAAAGGCCTAGGAGTCAGTTCTGGCTATACTGCCGTGTCACCTAGGATAAAGGTCTTCTGAGCCTTACTGCCCCCATCTGCACTATGGGGATAGAGTACCCTTTTTTTTTTTTTTTTTTTTTTTTATCACACCACACAGGATGCAGGATCTTAGTTCTCTGAGCAGTGATCAAACCTGTGCCCCCAGCAGTGGAAGCGCAGAGTCCTAACCACTAGACCGCCAGGGAATTCCTGGGGATAGAGTATTGACAGAGTGTGGGAAGGGTCAGACACTCAGGAAGCAACCCGTGGGGTTAGCTGATAGTAATGCTCACGTTATTCTTCTTAGAGCCCCGGACCCAGGAGGCCCAAGGAACTGGAGGTGCCCCTGAGGTGAGCACTGGCTCGTGCCACATGCCCCTCCCTGCCCCTCCCTCGCCTGTCTGGAGCCTCATGACTTGGTCTCTCCCTGGCAGGCAGCGAGACCCCAGAGGAAGGGCGCGAGCCCCGCAGACGACTGTGCACCACCCCAGGCTGGGCTCCTGTTAGGAGGGGGTGCTTGTTCCCAGGCAGTGGTAAGAGGACAGCTGGGATGGCGGGGGGGCCCTTCTCCCCTTCTCATACCCACCTTGACCTCTCCCTTTAAGCCCAGCCTTCTCCTCTCATCCTCTCCTGGCCTCAAGCCTCCATCCCTGCCCCTGCAGGCTCAGAGGCAGCTGCTCCATGCAGAACTGAAACTGGTCCTGCAGCAGAAGGGAGAGAGGAAGCAGGAGTCTGGGGCCCAGGTGACTCCCAGCAGCGCCATGGAGGCCAGGAGCCGGAGTGCTGAGGTGAGCGCCCAACACATCCTGCAAGGGGGACTTGTGGGGTCTTGGTGGGAGGCACGGACTAGGGTAGCAAGGAGACACTTCCTGGCTTCTCTGTGCCTCAGTCTCCCCATCTGTGAAATGGAGATAGCTGCAGGGCCTATTTTATGGGTCACTGTGAAGGAAAAAAAAAAAATTAACATTTGTAATGTTCTTAACACAGTACCTGGCACGGACTAAGATTCAAAGAAGCTAATTCATTGAGCATAATGGAATTATATTAACAATAATAAGCTTAAAAAAATAGAGTAGAAACCCTCCCTCAGAAGAGGCAGGATGGTGTAGGGGTTAAAGACATGGGCTTTGGACCCACGGGCTTACATCCCAACCCTATCGCTTCAGCTGTACAGCCCTGAACAGATGACCTGAACTTTCTAACCCTCAGTTTCCCCATCGGTGAAATGGGGCAATGGTCCCCACCTCTGAGGGTGCTGAGGATTCACACTTGTGTCATTTGCCCAGGGCCTGGTACCTAAGAAGCCTCCTCGAATGTTAACGGCTTTCACTGTTATGGAGACACGCAGCACTAGCACTGACTGCATCCCATTGGATGCCAGGCACAGAGTGCGTCTCCTTTTACAGGAGTCAAGCTGAGGCCGAGGGGTGGCAGGCAGGGAGTAAAGTGCATGGAGGCCACTGCCTACAGGACGGCTTATGGGCTCTGAGGTCACAGACCTGAGGTTGAGGCCCCACCGCTTAACTTGCTGGGTGGCATTAGGCAGTCACTTCACTTCCCTGGACCTCTGTGTCCTACTCTGTGACTGCCCAAGCTGTGGGGAGGATGAAAGGAGATGCCACACATAACATGCTTAGCCCAGGGCCTAAGGGTGGTGGGGGTGGTCATGCTTTTCCCTGCTGCCTCTACCACAACTCTTCCCACCCCTTCTCACCATGCTCCGCCCAGCTCTCCGGTCCCGGGGCCACTGCTGTGGAGCATCGGGCCAGACCTGCTTTCCCCTCTCCAAGCCCTGGTCTCAAGCCCAGTCTGTTCCAGCCTCAATGCACTACCCACTACAGCAACCTCTCACATCTCTGTTGCTTCAGGTCTCAGCTCACAGTCAGAGACTCCTTCCAGTGCACCTATGTTACCCAAATTTACAGTAGGGAAAATGGGTCCAGAGAGGGCAAAGTCCCCCCCGCCGAGACACACAGCAGATTGGGTTCCTGGATGGTCGTGCAACTGAGGCCTTTCACTGTTTCTTCTGGGAAGCCCGGGTGCGGATCCCACATTGTTCTGCTGGGCCAGGGCCGGGTCAGCACCATTTACAGTAAATACCAGGAATACCACGTCTGCCAGCCCACCACTCATTACCCACGCACCTTTCTTCACTGGATTCCCTCTCCAATGGGCGTTATGCAGGGCTTGGGGTCATAGAGTCCACAATAGGGCACAGTCACACACATCAAGCCTTCAAGGAGGCCAGTCCCACCTGCACCCCTCCGTACCGCACCACTAAGGGTCGGCCCTTCCTTCGGGACCCCATCCTCCATCCCACCCCTGTTCTTCTGTCATTAAAGCCCCTCCCCATAGTTCAAACCCGTCCACAGACTATGGGTCCCCTCCGCACCTCCACGGTTACACTCTAGCCGCACCCATCTCCTATCTTTCGCCGCTCCTCTCAGGCAACCGTCCTCTAACCGCAAATGCTCCAACCCTAGCTCCGCCCCGAACTGGCCACGCCCCTGGGGGGGGAAGGCACAGCCCCGCCCTCATATCAGGCCCGCCTCTCAGTCACAACTCAGGTTCCCTCTGGCCTCCCCACCCCGCCCCTCCTCTAAACACCGCCCCGCGCCCCGCCTCTCCCGACAGCGGTCTTTGGGGCTCCACCAGGCCTGTGATCCTCGAGAGCCGTTGAACCCTTTCGCGGGGTCTCACTGAGCGAGCGGCCCCCGTGCTCACTTAAAGGGGAGATGCTGGAGAGGGTGGGCCCGCACAACCTGCCAGAGCCCCGCCGAGGCGCCTGTGCCCTGAGGACCCGGTTAAGAGCCGCTTTTAAGCTCAATGGCGGGCTCTGGGCGAGGTCCCGCCCTAGCGCCCCATGGCGACCCCTCGCCGCCCTCCGCAGGAGCTGAGGCGGGCGGAGTTGGTGGAGATCATAGTGGAGACGGAGGCGCAGACCGGGGTCAGCGGCATCAACGTAGCAGGCGGCGGCAAGGAGGGAATCTTCGTCCGCGAGCTGCGTGAGGACTCACCTGCGGCCAGGAGCCTCAGCCTGCAGGAAGGTGAGTGGGGCGGGGGCATGGGAAGGGGCTTTCCTGCGGGGGCGGGGTTGGGAAGCTGCCCTGGGCACCGGGACCAGGATGCGGGGTTAAGGGCTAGGGGCGGGGCTTTGTGTTACCTATCGGCTTTGCGGTTGATCCGAGCAGGAGCTCTGGAGGTTCATTGTCTCGGTTCGACTCCCAGATGTGCAGTTTACTATCTTATGATCTTTCTGTGCCTCGGTTTTTTCACCTCTAAAATAGGACTAATTCTAGTACTTATCTCATAGGGTTATTATGTGGATTAAATGAGTTAGTATTTGAAAACACAGCACGTAGCTAAGTGGCACATGGTAAGCACTAAGTAAGTGCTAGTTACTGTTTTGTTGTTGAGGCTGAAGAAAAGAGGCGGAGTTAACAACTTGGAGGGGGTGGGGAGGGGAGCTTAGTAAGGGATATTTTAGGTAACATGGCTGAGGCTGATGCGATTTATTCATGCAACAGCTATTTACTAAGTGCCTTCTATTTCCAGATATTATCCTGGGTGCTTGGGCTACTGCAGTGAACAAAACAGATAACATTCTCTGCACTTATGGAGCTTACGTTCTAGTGAGGAGAGACATATTTAAGCAAAATATGTAAAATACACAGTAAATTAGAAGGCGATATATGCTTACGGATGCCAGGACGGAAGCTGCATTTTTAAAAATTAATTAATTAATTAATTAATTTATGGCTGCATTGGGTCTTCATTGCTGCTCCCGGGCTTTCTCTAGTTGCGGCGATTGGGGGGCTGCTCTTCGTAGTGGTGGGCGGGCTTCTCATTGCAGTGGCTTCTCTTGTTGCGGAGCACAGGCTCTAGGCGCGTGGGCTTCAGTAGTTGTGGCACACAGGCTTCAGTAGTTGTGGCGCGTGGACTCAGTAGTTGTGGCTCACGGACTCTAGAGTGCAGGCTCAGTAGTTGTGGCGCACGGGCTTAGTTGCTCTGCGGCATGGGGGATCTTCCCGGACCAGGACTCGAACCCGTGTCCCCTGCATTGGCAGGCGGATTCTTAACCACTGTGCCACCGGGGAAGTCCCAGAAGCTGCATTTTTTTTTTTTAAATAGGGTGAGCCAGGAAGAGAAGAAAGGCCTGAAGAAGGTAAGGGAATGAGCTATGTGGCCATCTGGAGGAGCATTCCAGGCAGAGAGAACAGCCAGTGCAAATGCCCCAAGATGGGAGCGTGCCTGGCTTGTTGGAGGAACAGCAAGGAAGCCAGGGTGGATAGAGTAGAGTTAGTGAAGAGTAGAGTGAGAGATGAGGCCAGAGAGGTAAGACAAAGGGTAGTTTTTAGAGGGCTTTATAGGCCATGGGAAAGACTTTGACTTTTAATCTGGAAAGTTTGTGAGTGAAGAAAGAACATGAATTGACTGTGTTGAAATGCTGTGTTAACGGTAGACTGGGGGTGGGGCGGGGCAGGATGGGGAGCTGGAAAACAGGCTACTGTGATTATCCAGGTAGGAGATTGGTGATGCTTGGGGCCAAAAGAGTGTTATTGGAGATGAAGAGAAGGGTTTGGATTCTGGATATCATTTGGGTCTCAAGCAGGGGTTCAAGCGGATGAAGTCTGGGACTTGACCGTTGGACTTAACTACACAGAGGTCACTGCATAGCATCTTGAGAGAAGCAGTTCAAGGCTCTGGGAAGCAGGTGTCAAAAGTGTAATCGGAGAGGTGGAAATAATGCAGCTAGACAACTCAATGAATTTTGCCATCAGGGTGAAGAGCCTTCAGGACTGGATATGGGGTGGGTTGGAAAGAGAGGAATCAAGGATGTGTCCAGGGATTCTTGACCTGAGAATGGAGTTGGTAGTCCCACAAATGGGGAACACTGGGGCTGGAGCTTGTTTGCAGGAAAACCAGGAATACAGTTTGGATCTGTCAGATGAGAGGTGGACCCCAAGGTGGAGACGTGGAGGGATAGTTGAATATTTGAGTCTAGGATGGAGGGGGGAGCGCTGGGCTGGAGAGATACACTTGGGAGTCAGCATATTTATGATCTTTAAACTCCTGAATCTGGATGAGCTTCCCAAAGGGATGAGTGTAGCATGTAGATGGAGCAGAGGAGAGGTCCAAGGCCTGAGCTCTGGGACTGTGTGTCTTTAAGAGGTCTGGGAGATGGGGAGGAACCATCCCTGGAGGCTGAGGAGGAACCTCGAGGGAGGTTCCAGAAGGTGTGGCACCCTGGAAGCCAAGCCAAGCAAGTAGATGAAGGAGAGGAGAGTGAAGCTGGGTCTCAAGCAGGAGTTCAAGCAGATGAAGTCTGGGACTTGACCGTTGGACTTAACTACACAGAGGTCACTGCACGGGACCTTGAGAGGAGCAGTGCAAGGCTCTGAGAGGGGGGATGTAAAAAGTGTAACCGGAGAACTGGAAATAATGCAGCTAGACAACTCAATGAATTTTGCCATCAAGGTGAACAGATAAATGGGGCAGGAGCTCCAGAAGGAGTGAGGTCAAGACAACCTTTCTTATGGGAGAGAGAATGGTATGTTGTATGCTGATGCGAATAATGTAGACGAGAAGGACAAATTGATAATGTGGGGAGGGAGGGGAGAATTGCTGGAGTGTGTCCCTGAAAAGGTGGTGGAGGGATTGACCAGAGCTAGGAGTGGGGATGGTTTATCCCTACCTAGAACAGGTGGAGAGTGGAGAAAACCGCCACAGGATCAGAGGGTTGAATAATGGGGCGGGAGCTTCTGGAAGTTCTCTTCTGATTCTGTTCTCTCAGTAAAAGAAGCAAAGTTAGTGTCTGAAGTGTGAGGATGGGGGAGGGGGGTAAAAAGGGGAGGGGTGTGACCTGAATGGGCTTGGATTTGCTCAGTGAGGGAGACGGGGCCAAGGCCGAGGCTGTGGCTTTGTCCTTAAGTGTCAGAACCTCAAACCAGGAGGAACTTTGCGTCTCAATCTTGTGCTCGGGTATAGGCGGGGCCAAAAATTTGGGAGGCGCCTCGCTGCACAGGCTCCAGAGAAGTGGGTGGAACCAGGCCTGGGCGGAGCCGAGAGATGCCCACGCCCCGCCCACCTCCACCTGGCCTGCAGGGGACCAGCTGCTGAGCGCCCGAGTGTTCTTCGAGAACTTCAAGTACGAGGACGCACTACGCCTGCTGCAATGCGCCGAGCCTTACAAGGTC
Source organism: Physeter macrocephalus (assembly GCF_002837175.3). Taxonomy (NCBI): domain Eukaryota; kingdom Metazoa; phylum Chordata; class Mammalia; order Artiodactyla; family Physeteridae; genus Physeter; species Physeter macrocephalus. Next base: position 48,920 of record NW_021145336.1, read on the forward strand.
TCCTTCTGCCTGAAGCGCACTGTGCCCACCGGGGACCTGGCGCTGCGGCCTGGGACCGTGGCCGGCTACGAGATCAAGGGCCCGCGGGCCAAGGTGGCCAAGCTGGTACGCGTGCTTAGCCCGGTCATGGCCCTGGACTGCCCCAGCGATCCTGTCTCTGCGCCGTGAGCCCCACTGCCCCACACTGGTGGGCCAGCCTTGCCCTCTGTCTCGTCACTAACCCAGCGCTAATCCCATCCACTGCCTCCTGTTCTCTGCCCCTAAACTCCCTGGGGAGGGGGGCCCACCCATCCCAAAGCACGACCCTCATCCACCTCGTCAGGGGTCCCGAACCAGGGCGCTCTGAACCAGAGAGGCCAGGTTCAAGCCTGAGGGCAGCTCATTTACTGCTGAGTGACCCTTGACAAGTTTCTTTCCCTCCTTGGGCCTCAGTTTCCCCATCTCTAGAGTGAGGGTTTGGGGGAGAATCCTGGAGGAGGAGCCAGAAGTCTTGGGTCACAGTTTCTACACTCCTGTTGACTCACCATAAGATTCTAAATGAAAGTCTTTGCCTTCCGGGGCAGTAAGGGTGAAATGACAGGCAGGAAGTGGGGATGGTGTTTGGGGGACAAGACGCTCAATCCAGCACATCCGCAGCCTGGTAAAATAACCACGTGGGGCTCCCCCTGTCCACCCCAGGCCTCCCACTGTCCCACCGCCTCCTGCCTCTCTCCTCTCTCCCCAGAACATCCAGAGTCTGTCCCCTGTGAAGAAGAAGAAGATGGTGGTGCCCGGGGCCCTGGGGGTCCCTGCAGACCTGGCCCCTGTTGACGTCGAATTCTCCTTTCCCAAGTTCTCCCGTCTGCGTCGAGGCCTCAAAGCCGAGGCTGTCAAGGGTCCTGTCCCAGCTGCCCCCACCCGCCGGCGCCTCCAGCTGCCTCGGCTACGTGTCCGAGAAGCGGCTGAAGAGGCCCAGGTAGCCCGACTGGCCGCTGCCACTCCTCCCCCCAGGAAGGCCAAAGCAGAGGCCGAGGTGGCTGCAGGAGCCCGATTCACAGCTCCCCAGGTGGAGCTGGTTGGGCCTCGGCTGCCGGGTGCTGAGGTGGGTGTCCCCCAGGCCGCAGCCCCCAAGGGAGAGGTGGCCCCTGCAGCTGAGGTAGTCAGCGGCTTTGCCCTCCACTTGCCAACCCTTGGGCTGGGAGCCCCAGCGGCACCTGCCGTGGAGCCTGCGGCTGGAGGGATCCAGGTCCCCCAGGTGGAGCTGCCCACCTTGCCCTCGCTCCCCACTCTACCCACACTTCCCTGCCTGGAGACCCGGGAAGGGGCTGCGGCAGTGACGGTGCCCACCCTGGACGTGGCAGCGCCTACCGTGGAGGTGGACCTGGCCTTGCCTGGTGCAGAGGTGGAGGCCCGAGTAGAGGCGCCTGAGGTGGCCCTGAAGATGCCCCGCCTCAGTTTCCCCCGCTTTGGGGCTCGAGCAAAGGAAGCTGCTGAGACCAAGGTGGCCAAGGGCAGCCCTGAGGCCAGGGTGAAGGGGCCCAAACTTCGAATGCCCACCTTTGGGCTTTCTCTCCTGGAGCCCCGGCCCGCTGCCCCTGAAGCCGTTGAGAGCAAGCTGAAGCTGCCCACCATCAAGATGCCCTCCTTTGGCATCGGGGTCTCGCCGCCTGAGGTCAAGGTGCCCAAGGGGCCTGAGGTGAAGCTCCCCAAGGCCCCAGACATCAAGCTCCCCAAAATGCCCGAGGCGGCCCTTCCAGATGTGCGACTCCCAGAGGTGGAGCTCCCCAAAGTGTCAGAGATGAAACTCCCAAAGGTGCCCGAGCTGGCCGTGCCAGAGGTGAGGCTTCCAGAGGTGCAACTCCCGAAGGTGCCCGAGATGAAATGCCCCGAGATGAAACTCCCGAGGGTGCCGGAGCTGGCCGTGCCAGACGTGCAGCTCCCAGAGGTGCAGCTGCCCAAAGTCCCTGAGGTGCAACTCCCGAAGGTGCCCGAGATGAAATGCCCCGAGATGAAACTCCCGAGGGTGCTGGAGCTGGCCGTGCCAGAGGTGAGGCTCCCAGAGGTGCAGCTGCCGAAAGTTCCTGAGGTGAAACTCCCCGAGATGAAGCTCCCGAAGGTGCCCGAGATGGCTGTGCCAGAGGTGCGACTCCCAGAGGTACAGCTGCCCAAAGTCTCGGAGGTGAAACTCCCCAAGTTGCCCGAGATGGTCGTGCCGGACGTGCACCTCCCGGAAGTGCAGCTGCCAAAGGTGTCGGAGATGCGGCTGCCGGAAGTGCAGGCGCCAAAGGTCCCAGATGTGCATCTGCCAAAGGCACCTGAGGTGAAGCTGCCCAAGGCTCCAGAGGTGCAGCTAAAAGCTGCCAGGGCAGAGGAGGCAGAGGGGGTGGAATTCGGCTTCAAGATGTCCAAGATGGCCGTGCCCAAGCTGGGGAGGGCAGAGTCCCCATCTCAAGGCAAGCCAGGTGAGGCTAGTGCTGAGGTCTCGGGGAAGCTGGTGACACTCCCCTGTCTGAAGCCAGAGGTGGGCAGCGAGGCTCGTGTGGGTGTCCCCCCTCTCACACTGCCCTCAGTGGAACTAGACCTGCCTGGGGCCTTCGGCCTGGAGGGGCAGGTCGCAGCAGCCGACATGGGCAAGGTGGAGCAGTCAGAAGCCCCTGGGGTGGTAGCAGGGGTCGGGGAAATGGCCTTCTGGTTGCCCTCCGTTGAGATCGTCACGCCACAGCTGCCCACAGTGGAGGCTGAGGAAGGGCAAGTAGACGTGACGGAGGTGAAAGTCAAGCCTTCCTCCAAGTTCTCCCTGCCCAAGTTTGGACTCTCGGGGCCAAAGGTGACCAAGGCAGAGGCTGAGGGGGCTGGACGAGCCGCCAAGCTAAAGGTGTCCAAGTTTGCCATCTCCCTCCCCAGGGCTCGGGTGGGCACCGAGGCGGAGGCCAGAGGAACGGGGGAGGCAGGCCTGCTGCCCGCCCTCGATCTGTCCATCCCACAGCTCAGCCTGGATTCCCATCTGCCCGCAGGCAAGGTGGAGGCGGCAGGGACTGATGCCAAGCTCAGGGGGCCCAGGTTCGGCCTGCCCAAGTTTGGGGTCAGAGGCCGGGACAGCGAGGCCGGAGAGCTAGTGCCAGGGGCGGCTGAGTTGGAGGGCAAGAGCAGGGGTTGGGATGCGAGGGTGAAGATGCCCAAGCTGAAGATGCCCTCCTTTGGGCTGGCTCGAGGGAAGGAAGCAGAAATGCAGGGGGCGCGAGTCAGCCCCGGGGAAAAGCCAGAGTCCACGGCTGTGCAGCTTCAGATCCCTGAGGTGGAATTGGTTACTCTGGGGGCCCAGGAGGAAGGGCAAATGTCCGCAACCAGGCAGGTGGGCGCCGAGGGCCAGGATGCGGGGCCGAGGGTGCCGCTATGCATCTCCCTGCCCCAGGTGGAGCTGCCCAGCTTTGGGGAGGCTGGCCTGGCTGCCACCCCCGGGCAGCAGGCCAAGAGTGCACCTCCTCCAGCAGAGGGCACACCAGGCTATAGGATCCAGGTGCCTCAGGTGACCTTGTCTCTACCTGAAGCCCAGGTGGTGGGTGGTGAGCTGCTCGTGGGTGAGGGTGTCTTCAAGATGCCCGCTGTGACAGTGCCCCAGCTTGAGCTGGACGTGGGGCTGAGCCGAGAGGTGCAGGTGGGTGAGGCAGCCACAGGTGAGGGCGGGCTGAGGCTGAAGATGGCCACGCTGGGGGCTAGAGATGCGGCGGGGGCTGAGGGGCCCAGGGACCAGCCCCCAGGGGCCGAGCGCACCTTCCACCTCTCGCTGCCCGACGTGGAGCTCTCCCCGCCCGCTGTGGGCAGCCATGCTGAATACCAGGTGTCCGAGGGCGAGGGCGATGCCGGACACAAGCTCAAGGTGCGGCTGCCCCGGTTCGGCCTGGCACGGGCCAAGGAGGGGGTTGAGGAGGCCGAGAAGGCCAAGAACCCAAAACTCCGGCTGCCGCGCGTGGGCTTCAGCCAGAGCGAGGCGGCCGGTGGGGAAGGCTCCCCCAGCCCCGAGGACGAGGAAGAGGAGGGCTGCGGGGAAGGGGCCTCCGGGCGCCGAGGCCGCGTCCGAGTCCGCTTGCCCCGTGTGGGCCTGGCTACCCCTTCCAAGGCCTCTCGGGGGCAGGAGGGCGAGGCGGCCCCCAAGTCACCTGGAGGGGAGAAGTCACCCAAGTTCCGCTTCCCCCGGGTGTCCCTAAGCCCCAAGGCCCAGGAGGAAGGTGGATTCCGGGTCCGGCTGCCCAACGTGGGGTTTTCGGAGACCCCTCCAGGCCCCGCGAGGATGGAGGGGGCTCAGGCTGCCGTCATCTGAAACCCCTCAGCAGAGGAAGACTCCCCTCCCGTCTTCCCATCCTCCTCCTCGTTTTGTGTGTGAGATAACTAGCACTAACCCTCAGAGGGCTGGGAGGCGGGCAGCTGACCGGTCAGGGCCCGGGAGTCCGTGCCTGGCTCTTTGGCGGGAGTGCTCGTGTTTTGCCAAAGCCACGTGAATAAAATAATCCAGAGGTAGCTTTGTGTCAGGTCTCCTCTGTGTGTGTGTTTGGTGCCGGGGGTGGGGTGGGGGGGGCGGTGGGGGTTGGGGGAACTAGCACTAACCCTCAGAGGGCTGGGAGGCGGGCAGCTGACCGGTCAGGGCCCGGGAGTCCGTGCCTGGCTCTTTGGCGGGAGTGCTCGTGTTTTGCCAAAGCCACGTGAATAAAATAATCCAGAGGTAGCTTTGTGTCAGGTCTCCTCTGTGTGTGTGTTTGGTGCCGGGGGTGGGGTGGGGGTGGGGTGGGGGTTGGGGGGGGGCAGGTGCAGAGAAAGGAATCCCTTGAGGATGGCCTGAAGGGATCCTTTGTGCAGTGAGACAGGCCACCCCTGGTCTGAGGAGACTCTGGGAGGCCTTGGGGTGGGCCTGGTGGGAGGGGGCTGTCCTAGCCCTTCAGAATCCCCAGGGGCCTCTGAGCTGGGGAAGTTCCCCAGCAGAACCCAGCTGCGGGACCCACTCCCGCCAGGACAACCCCAGGGCCTCCACCCCAGGCACCCGGCTGCCCTCTTAGGACTAAGTCCCAGGGTCCTCAGCCTCCAGGGACCCATCTCCACTCAGGATCCGAGTCCCTAAGCCCCCTCCAGGGTCCCCGGGCTCCCCCATTTCTCTCTGAGATGCCCTAGACAAGCTGTCCAGTCCTGAATCTCCCCCTGATGCCACTCTAGCCACTCCTCCACTCTCTTCACATCTCCGCCCTCCCATTCTAGAGGAGGAAGGGCTATAGATCAGTGCCCTTGAGCTGTCCCAAACTCCTCACTTACTCCAGAACCTCCTTCCTTCAAGCCGACCCCGCCTTGGGTCACTACCCATCACGTGCTTCCTCTTCGTGCGCACCAAACATGGCAGGGGTTACCTACGTTCCTGGTGCGCACCCCTTGCCCAGGCCCCCAGCATTTGGGGTTTTCCTCCTGCCGCAGCTGACCTGTCAGTGTCCTCGGTGGCCACGCTCAGGGCCTCTTCTGTCTCCTGTGTCCTGACTTCTCAGGGCTCCTTCCTCCTTCCTGAGCGCTCTCTTCTCTCTCTCCCGCACTCTTCCTCTCTCTCCTCCTGTCCCTTGGGCCCTCAGGGCTCCTCCCAGGCCCTCATCCATCCCCACACCCTCCCCGGGCCATGTCGCCGTCCCCTCGGCTTCCACTCCTCACCTCTGTGCTGATAATTCCCCAAATCTCTCCTGGGTCCACACGGGCCTCCAGTGCACATCTGCATCTCTGCACAACCCCCTGACGTCTCCTGGACACTAGGAGGTTGTGTCCAGTGGTTCGGAGCTTGGCTCGAGAGCCAGACTGCTCAGGGTCAAAGCCTGCCTCTGGCACCCACCTGGGTGACCTTAGGCATTAAAAAAATTGCTTTTGGCCTCTATTTTCTCTTCCATAAAATAGAGGTATTGAGATGTATATCGTAGGATCAGATAAGGCTTCTAAAGCACCCAGAACAGGGAATTCCCTGGTGGTCGTCCAGGGATTAGAACTCCATGCTCTCACTGCCGAGGGCCTGGATTCAATCCTGGTCGGGGAACTAAGGTGCCACAAGCCGCGTGGCCAAAATAAATAAATAAAAATTAAAAAAAAAACCCAACAACACTCAATACCCATTTAAATGTTTTAATGTTAAATTTCCTAACGTCCTCTCCGCCAAACTGCTCCCGGTCCACGTCCACGTCCCATCCCTCTCAAGGCCAGAGCCCTGCACGGCTCCCTCCTTTCCCCCAACCTGGCCTCCTGTGTGTCTCATCCATCTGCCTCTTCCCCCGCCTCCCCAACCTCTCCCACCTGGGCCCTGCTGCAGGCTGGGGCCCTCCACTCTTGCCCCCTCCAATCCACTCTTCTTCACACAGTAGCTTTCTGATACTCAGATCTGACCCTGGGGAGTTCCCTGGTTGCCTAGTGGTTAGGATTCGGCACTGTCACTGCTGTGGCCCGGGTTCGATCCCTGGTCGGGGAACTGAGATCCTGCAAGCCGCGCGGCGCGGCTAAAATTTAAATAAATAAATAAATAAATAAATAAACATCTGAACCTGCCCTTCCTTGTTCAAAGTCCTTCTGTGGCTCCCCAGTGCCCTCAGGACAAAGTCCAGACTCCTTAGCCTGGCATTCAAGACCCTTTGCCACCTGGCCCCCCTTTAGCCACGCCTCCCCAGGGCAGCCACAGGCAGGGGCAGGTGTTTTCTGAACACAGACACACACACAAATCCCCTAGCTCGGGAAGCCTGCCGTTCCTCACCTCTGTTTAGGAATGTCCCATTCCTCTGTGCCCGAGGCCCACGATCAGACGCCCCTCTCCGTCGACCCTTCTCCTGTCCGGCCCCTCTAGGGTTCCGCCACTGGACGGGGGAGGGGGCATTACCTGCCACCCCACCCCCCATTCCAGCCAGGGGCTCAGGTCTCCAACAACAGAACCAGAGCCACTCAGCAACGCTGGAACCCATTCAGGGGGGCTTGGGGCCCCTCATCCCAAGCCAGGAGGGCTTCGGGGGAAGGGTGCACCCCTTGGCGGACTTGCCCTGCGGCCCAGGGGTCTGGGGGTTGTCAGGGAGGTGGGGGTGAACCTCGCAGGGAGAGGCACGAGTGCGGTTCTCTTTCCCCTACTGGGGGGGGCCTCGGGGCCAGCGTCGGGGCGGGAGGCCTCGGAAGCAGAGCCCGTGGGGCGGAGGTGGCGGCAGGGCAGTTTCTGGTGGCAGAGGCACCATGGCCACCATCCAGTCGGAGACTGACTGCTATGACATCATCGAGGTGCTGGGCAAGGGCACCTTCGGGGAGGTGGCCAAGGGCTGGCGGCGAAGCACGGGCGAGATGGTGGCCATCAAGATCCTGAAGAACGATGCTTACCGCAACCGTATCATCAAGAACGAGCTGAAGCTGCTGCGTTGCATGAGGGGCCTGGACCCGGAGGAGGCCCACGTCATCCGCTTCCTCGAGTTCTTCCACGACGCCCTCAAGTTCTACCTGGTCTTTGAACTGCTGGAGCAAAACCTTTTCGAATTCCAGAAGGAGAACAACTTTGCGCCCCTCCCCGCCCGCCACATCCGCACGGTCACCCTGCAGGTGCTCAGAGCCCTGTCCCGGCTCAAGGAGCTAGCCATCATCCACGCCGACCTCAAGCCTGAGAACATCATGCTGGTGGACCAGACTCGCTGCCCCTTCAGGGTCAAGGTGAGCATGGCCATCCAGCCCTGGACGCTCTCGTGAGGCTGAGGTTCCTTGTCCCACCTCCCAACCCTGAGGTCTCTCCCCGCCCCGGCCGTGATGGCTCTCCCCACCTCCTGGCTCTGAAATCCCCGTCTCCCCATCCCAATTCTGACATCCTCTCCGGCTCAGCCCTGAGGTCCCCTCATCCTTGTGCAGTTCTTAGCTCAGCTCCTCCGGCCCAGTCCTGTCCCTGTGGGGCTGACATTCTAGTGGGGGAGATAGAGTCGCCAAGGTAAATGAGTAAAATATGGTATATGAGTGAGAAGGAGACAAGATAAAGTAGGGAGGAGGAGGAGGTGGGGTGGTGATGGGTAAAACTTTAAACTCTGTGGTCAGGGAGGCCTCCCTGAGAAGGAGGGAGGGAGCTGTGTTGACATCTGGGAGAAAGTATCAGTGCAAAGGCCCTGAGGTAGGAGTGGGCTAAGCATATGTATTTGAGGAGCGTTGAGGAAGCCAGTGTGGCTGAAACGGAGTGACTGAGGAGAAGAGGGAGGAAATAAGATCAGGGAGGTGATGGGGCCAGGTCGTACAGGGGCCCTGTGGGCCAAAGAGGGGACTTGGGTTTTATTCTGTGTAAGATGGAGCCATAGGAGGATCCTGGGCAGAGGAGGGCTGTGATTGGACGCAGGTGTTCACGGGCTCCCTCTGGCTGCAGTGGGGGGGAAAGACTGAGGGGACAAGAGCAGGAAGACAGTGAGGGGTGACTGCCCCAGTCCAGGTGGGAGATGTGGGTGGGACTAGAATCAGGGTACTGGGAGGAGGAGATGTGGGTGGGTTTGGGGTAGATTTTTTTTTTTTTTTTTTTGGCCACAACGCGAGGCTTGCGGGATCTTAGTTCCCTGACCAGGTATTGAACCTTGGCCCCGGCAGTGAAAGTGCTGAGTCCTAACCACTGGACCGCCAGGGGATTCCCTCCGGGTAGATTTTAAAACAGGACTTGCTGGTAATTCTTATGTGAAGTGTGAGAGAGGAAGAGAGGGCTTGAGGGTGGATGAAAGCCTGTTGGCCTGAGCGACTGGAAGGATGGCAGCAGCATCCTTCATCATGAGTTTGTTCATCAGCAAACATTTTCTGAATGCCTGCTCTGGGCCTGACCCTGTGCTGGGCACACAGGCACCTCCTCTGCGCTGTCACAGGGCCCTGGATTCCCCCATCCCGGCTCTGACCCCTCTGTCTGCTTATGGGTTTGTTACTGTCTGGTGATGGTTCTGAACTAGGAGCATCGTGAGGGCGGAGCCAGGGGCATTTTGGTCACCACCGTGTCCTCGGCATCCCCCAGCACAGCACCTTCGTGGAGTCAGTGCTAAATGAATGTCAGAGACACGGGGAGATACAGAGACAGGAAAAGGCAGACCATTCTGTCCCAACAGATGGAGGGATAGAGATCCAAGGAAGGAAAGTTTTCCACAAAAATAGCAGGAGACAGACAGGACAGAGCCACAACATCTGGCCAGCTTTGGCACCCCTACCGCATTTGTGGAGTGAATGAATGAATCCCACGAACGTTGACTGAATGGTCAGGGTCAGTCAAGCTCTCTGGGATTCAGGCCTCAGCCATCTGTGTACAGAGTCCAGATTAATAACCGTTTCATCATACTGCCTTCTGCAAATAGAAGGTGAGGGATAGCTGAATGAAAAGCAGAGAAACTCAGGGAGGGAAACTGAGGGAGGGACTAAGATAGAGTCACAGAGATTCAGAGTGAAAAATGGCAGATCGCCCCAGAGGCATCGGGAGAGACAAGGGCTTTCAGTCATTCACAATGTTAGTTCAACAGGCGTTCATTAAGCACCTGTATGAACCAGGGGCCCGTGTGGGGTGTTAACAATGCTTGATGGTGAAGACAGAAGAGGACCTGGGTGTCAGGGAGGTGTCCTTCTAGTTGGACGACCCAGAGATGCGGACAGAGAGAGACACTGAGAGTTGAGGGGCACACACAAGTGACGAAGAGGCAAAGAAAGAAAAGAGAGAGATACCAACAAGAGACAGAAAGAAAGAGAATGACGGGAATAAAAAGCCCATTCATTCATTCATTCATTCACTCCTTACTGAGCCCCTGCTGTGTGCCAGGCACTGTTCTAGGGATCTAGGCATGCAGCAGTGAACAGACAAAATCCCTGCCCTTGTGGGACTGATATCCTAGTTGGGGAGAGAGACAATGAACTCCAGACAAAAGCAAAAATATGTAGTACGTGAAACGGTGTTAAGAGCTATGGAGAAAAGCAGAGGGCCAGGGAGGTGGATAGGAAGGGAGGGGTGTGCTGTTTTTAATAGGATGGTCAGCGGAGGCCTCCCTGAGAAGGTGACATTTGAGTAAAGACTTGAGGTGAGAGAGGGGAGCCGTGTGGACATCCGGAGGAAGAGCATTCCAGGCAGAGGGAACAGCCAGTGCCAAAAGGCCCTGAATTGGGAATGTGTCCGGCTTGTTCAAGGAATAGCGAGAGGCTGGTGTGGCTGCAGCTGGGTGAGTGCGGGGGAAGGTGGGAGGAGGTGCGGGCAGAGAGGGGACCGGGCAGATTGTTGCAGCCTTGTGGGCCAGGGTGAAGACTTCGGCTTTTATCACAGGATGTGGTAAAGGCACAGGAAGATTCTGAGCAGGAGAGGGACGTGATCTGACTTAGGTGGTCACAGGGTCCCTCGGGCTGCATGTGAGAAGCAGACTGGAGGGAGGGGGAGGAACAGGGAGACCAGCAAGGAGGCCCTTGCACTAGTCTAGACAGGGGATGAGGAGGACAGGGCCAGGGAGGGGCTCTGGATGCGATGCAGAGTGGGCAGAACAGAAGGTGTTCTGCTGGGGCTGCCCTTCTGTGAGAAGGTGGACGTGTGGTCCCTGGGCTGCGTCATGGCTGAGCTGCACCTGGGCTGGCCCCTCTACCCAGCCAGCAAGATTTACCGGTGGACAAGGCATGGGGTGAGAGAGAAAGAGACAGCTCTTAACCCTCATGGACATAAGTTCTAGTGGAGAGAAACAGAGACAGAGAGACGAGTACACAAACCAGAGACAAAGGCTGGAGGAGACAGAGAGGGACGTAAACAAGAGATCAAGATTCACAGATGTAGCGACAGTCAGATGGCAGATGCAGAGAGATGCTGGCAAGAGACGCCGGGGAGGCTCAGATCGATCGGCTGTCCCGGCCCACTTGCCTCCCTCCCTCCGCTCAGGTGATCGACTTCGGCTCGGCCAGCCTATTCAGCGAGGTGCGCTATGTCAAGGAGCCGTATATCCAGTCTCGCTTCTACCGGGCCCCCGAGATTCTGCTGGGGCTGCCCTTCTGTGAGAAGGTGGACGTGTGGTCCCTGGGCTGCGTCATGGCTGAGCTGCACCTGGGCTGGCCCCTCTACCCAGGCAACAACGAGTACGACCAGGTGCGCTACATCTGTGAGACCCAGGGCCCGCCCAAGCCCCACGTGCTGCAAGCCGCCTGTAAGGCCCACCACTTCTTCAAGCTCAACCCTCACCCCGACGCCACCAACCCCTGGCAGCTGAAGTCCTCGGCCGACTACCTGGCTGAGACCAAGGTAGGGGGGCAGGTGGGGCGAGGGCCGTCAGCGTGGCAGCTGCCGTATCGAGAAAAAAATCTGGGTTAGATCTCAGAGGGGACCGGAAACTTGAGGGCCAGCTGCGGGGGTTGTCACAGCCAGAGGGATCCGAGGGAGACCCCAGGTGGCACTGGAAGTCAGGGCAGCCTGTCTGCCACCTCTGTGGCTGCGGTCCTCAGACCTGTGTGGCGAGAGTCTGGCTGAGACAGCAGAAAGGACCGGAAGTTTGGACCAGCCGTGGGAGCTGTCGCAGCGAGAGAGGGGTCTGAGCGAGACCAAAGGTGGGACCGAAAGTATAAGGCAGATCCTCTGATAACTCCTGAGCTGGGCGTGGTTAAAGAATTTGGCAAGAATGGTCTGGGCTTGACTCCTGGGAGGCCTGAGGGCTGGAATCAGATGTGGCGATCAGTTGTGGCAGCAAGAGGGATCTGGATTTGATGCCAAGGAGGACTAGAGGTTTAGGGCAGCCCTTCTGCTAGCTGCTGGTAGGGGCTGGACCCATGGCTCCAGGGAGGACTGGAGGTCAGTGAGATCCCTGGGTTAGACAAGAGGAGGACCAGAGATCACAGTCAGCTACCCTTCCTGCAGCAGGAGGAGGGGTCTGCATTAGACTAGAGCGGTTCTGGTGTTAGTGAGCAGGTGTGGCCCCCCCCCAGATGCAAGAGGGCTCCAAGTCAGACCATGGGCAGAACTGGAAGTCCGGGTTCCTGTGGGTGGACTTCATAGCCACGAGAGAGCTCTGGGCCAGACCGGAGGGCCCACCGGAAGCTGGGGGGTCATATGTGGGCTCCACAGCAGACGTACCTGGGGCCCAAGGCTGGACTCGATGTCAACCCCTGCCCCACCCCGTGTCCCACCAGGTGCGTCCACTGGAGCGCCGCAAGTACATGCTCAAGTCACTGGACCAGATAGAGACGGTGGATGGCGGCGGGGCAGCCCGTCGGCTGACCTTCCCCGACCGCGAGGCGCTGGCGGAGCACGCCGACCTCAAGAGCATGGTGGAGCTGATCAAGCGCATGCTGACGTGGGAGTCGCACGAACGCATCGGCCCCAGCGCCGCCCTGCGCCACCCCTTCGTGTCCATGCAGCAGCTGCGCAGCGCCCATGAGACCACCCGCTACTACCAGCTCTCGCTGCACGGCTGCCGCCTCTCCCTGCAGGAGGAGGGCAAGACACCTATGTCTGCTGTGGCTGCGGCGGAAGACGGGCCCCCCTACTACGGTCTGGCCAACGAGGAGGAGACCGTGATCCTGGGCAGCGGGCCTTCAGTCCGGGAGGAGAAGGCACCGGGCGTGCAGAAGGCCATCGATCAGCTGGACGACTTGAGTCTGCAGGAGGCGGGGCGTGGGCTGTGGGGCGAGACCCACACCGACGTCGTCCCCGACATGCTGGCCCCGCTCAAGGCCGCTGCTGCTGGCCACTGGGTGCCCGACTCCAGCCCCGAGCCCATCCTGGCCTTCTACGGCAGCCGCCTGGCAGGCCGCCGCAAGGCCCGCAAGCCACCCGCGGGCTCCAAGTCCAACTCCAACTTCAACAACCTCATCCAGCTGAGCCAGGCCTCGCCCGAGGAAGACGCCCCGTGCAGGGCCGGCGGTGGCTGGGCGGAAGGAGAGCGGCGAGGGGCCTCCGCGGAGCCGCCTGCCATCCCGCAGCGGGACGGGGATGGGCCGGACACCAAGGACGTGACCGTGGATGCCGAGGTGACCCAGGGGGCAGCTAGGATGCAGGTGGTTCTGGGATCAGGGCCTCCCCAGAGCTCCAGGATCGGGGCATAGTGAACCAACCTTGCCTCCCGTACATTTGCAAGGCCCGCGGCTGGCTCGGGATCCAACGCGCACTATTAGCCCACCCTCAGGATGTGACAAGGCTCGGCAAACACTAACCCCTATTAAGGCTGTGTAAAAACTCAGAACACAGTAATCCACATACGGGAAGTGATAGAGGCCCAGTACTCTGAACGAGGCCATGGGACAGCTCAGCACCCCCCAGGAAGATGTGACAGAGCCTCAGCAAACACACCTTCAGGACACATTAAGGTCTCAACACACAGCATTTAAGCCTCCAAAATGGGATGAGGTTTCAGGATGTACAAAATCGTCCTCAGGAATGGACAAGGATGCAGTTGGGATCAGAGTCCATGAGGGGCAGGGTGTGGCTGTTCCGGGGTGGGGTGGGGGGCGCTTCTTGCTGATGCCCATCTCTTCTCCCCAACAGAGGCCAGGCCCTGAGTTCTTCGACCTCAGCAGCTGTCCTGGGGAATGGCTGGGTCAGCCAGACTGGACCCTGGAGGGCGTCAGGGGGCCACGGGCTCAGGGGCTCCCACCACGCCACACCCAGCCGCGTGGTCCACCCCGGGCCACCAGCTTTCTGCAGCACGTCGGCGGGCGCCACTGATGGTGACCTCATCCCTGCCCATCACTGGGTGATGCGCCAGCGGGGCTGGCATCCCCTCCTCAGAGCTATCCCCTGAACCGACAAATTATTCTTACAGAAAGGTAATAATCCAGAAATTCCCCATTCCCCCCGCCCCGCTCACGGCGCATGCCTGCACACACACCCCGAACACAGGAGGGTTTTGGGGTCTGGCCCGTGGCCCCCTCGGCCAGAGGGATGCAAGAAGGGGGCTGCACCCCACGGGCTCCGCTGCCTCTGTTGATTTCAATAAAGCACTGTTCAGCAGTACTGCCTCATGTCTGTCCTCCCTGCCTGAGGCCTGAACTGGCACTGGGGTGGGGTTCAGGGGGGCACCCAGGTCCTGCTCTCTAATGCTGCACCCAGTCAGCCACTGGCTCAGGCTGGAGGCTGTGCTTGGCACACTGACCCATCCCTTAAATATGCTCAGTGCCTGGCACATAAGAATCCACCCTCGGAACATTCTCAGTGCTCAGCAGATGCCAATCTGAGCTTACCAGATGCCAGGTTCTCAGCGTCTGTTGACCTGTCTTTGGCACACGTGACAGGCTTGGCATGCACTCATCCATGCTTGGGACATGCGAAGTGTCAGTTCACTCAGCAGGTGTATGTAAATTCACGCCTGGTACATGCTCTCGTGTCCAGATGTGCGAGTCCCCCCTCGGGCTGTGGCAGTGGCTCAGCGTGCACGCATCTGGCTGGGGACATGCCGAGTGTGCAGCACACGCTGCGCCATGCTGGCTACATAAGGCTCGGTTCATGCCAGCCCACAGGGTCACACACGCATGCTCAGCACACACTAGCTCACGTGCATTGTGTGCCGAGGGCTCAGAGCGCGCCAGCCCACGCTGGTCACCCACTGAAGGCTCAGCACACGCCAGCCATGTGCTGAGCGTCCAGTACACACCAAACCACACCGGTCACATGCTGAGGGCTCAGCATGCGTGAAGGTGTCCCCGCCAGAGGCCCATGCCAGCTGTCCCCTACCCGGCACCCCACCTCACACCACTCAGTCAGGCACAGGCTGTACACACAAGTTATTTACTTCTTCTTATGACCTCAGGCCCTCTTTGCCCTGGAAAGTGGGGTGGGCCAGGGGGCCAGGCCCAGCATGCACCCCTACTTCTTCGGGGGCTGATCCCTCCCCCAGCTTGGCTGGGTCCTCTGCGGCCACAGCATCAGGCTGGCGGGGGCGGAGGTAGAAGCGGGAGAGCAGGGGGGGAGCCTGTGGGAGCCACACTGGGGCAGACAGAAGCGGGGGCGCGGGGACAGGGATGGAGACCCGGAACACCCGCGCCCGCGGGGGCCTCGCAGCCCTGTCCTGTCCGCTGGACCGGGCCTCAGAGCAGGCGACAGGCGTTGCCCACGCTGTCGGCTGAGGTGTCAAGGTCATGGCTGTAAGAGGAGTCCCAGTCCCTCAGGAAAACGGCCTCCAGCTGGCTCCGCAGGCCGCCCCGCCCGTTCTGCGTCACCAGCAGCGAGGTGCCCGCCGTCTCGGTGAAGTAGCTGCCGGACCAGTTGGAGGTTCCTACGGGGAGCAGGGGTCCAGAGAGTCGGGGCCCGTGGTGCTGCCTGGACCCCCTTCCGTCCCCCCAGCCCGGCGGCGCCCAGGACACTCACCGATGTAGGTGGCACGTTCAGTCACCATGTACTTGTTGTGGTTGACGCGGGTGTAAGGGACTCGGGCCTGGGCCTCGTCCGCGGGGACCACAAAGAGTTTCTGAGGGGGAGGGGAGACGCGGGGCTGGGTTAGAGAAGCCCCAGGGTCTGGGTGGGGAGTGGAACCAGGTCTGCGGGACTGGGGACTCAGCTGCTTCCCTCGCGGGCCTGGGGGCCGGAACGGGTACTCGGTAAACGCCGGCTGAAAGGGAGGACCCCGTTGCCTCATATGCCGCCTGTTCCCTTTAGAATGACTCCTATTCATCCCTTAGGTCTTACCTCAGACGTCCCCTTTTCCAGAAGGTCTTCCGCGACCCCTCGGGCTGCTGCGGGAGCTTCTGCTGGGCTCCCCCATCCCAGCCCTAACCTCTCTGCCCCCCCTTGCTTCTGGCCAATCAGGGCACAGCCCACTCTGGGTCGTCCCTGTCAGATGACAGGTGAGCTCCACGATTGCTGCGTCCCCGGTACTGTCCTGCCTAGGGGCTGATGGGTAGGTCTGGGGTAGGTGCTTACCACCTGGATGTCAAAGTGGGTGTGGTTGTCACGCAGGGCAGCCAGGGAGAGCAGGAAGGCCCGCATGGATGGCTCAGAGTGCCCCCAGCAGCTGACCAGCAGGCGCACCTTGACGCCCCGCTCATAGGCAGCCCGCCGCAGCCCGTCGTCAATGGCAGGCCAGAACCTTGGGGAGGGGGGTGCAGGATGCGGAGGGAGGCCTCAGCTCAGCTTTAGGGAGCCAGGCCTGGGTCCCGCTGCAGCTTCTGAGAAGCCCCAAGCCCCCACCCCATCTCTAGCTCCAAGCCCTGCTCCCCCCACCAATCTTCTCATTGTCTTGTCTGCTGCCCCCAGACTACCTGCTCTGAGCCCCCAGAGTCCAGTCATCCCCCCTTCCTATCCCAGATCTCAAACCCCAACCCTGCCGCCCCAAACCTGAATACCCTTAGTCCTACCTCCCAAGCCCGTCATCCCATATCCAGCCCACACTCCCTGCCTCCTACCTGCAGAAATCCCGCATCCCGCATCCTCTGCCTTAAGCCTCCAGTCCCCCGTCTCCACACCACCCCCCGAATATTCTCTTCCTCTTCTCTGTCCCCTTCTCCTTGTCTTGAGCACCCAGACCCACTCTCCCTGTCACCTCTGTCTCTCCCCATGGCGTCCCCGCCCTCTGTCCCCTGGTCTTGGCCCCCTGCCTGCTTTCTGGGCCCCATCGCTCTCTCTCCTGTCTCCTCTCCCACTCACGGTAGCTCCCTACCCCAACCCCTGTCCACACGCCCAGCGGTACCTGTGCGGGTGGGAGAACTCCATGGTGGGCAGGTAGTTCATGATCGCGATGTAGATGAAACTCCGGGCATTGTCCACCACGTTGAGCAGGGCTTTCAAGTCTGGGGTGCGGCCACTTGGACACAGTGGTGGGGGTGCACTCTGGGGGACGAGGGGACAGTCAAGACACACGTCCTTCACAGTGGACCCCTGCTACAGACAGCTTGTCATGAGCCAGGTCCTGCAGGTCTCACTAATGCTCAGTCTCCATGAAGGAGAGGGATAATTACCACGTCCTTTTTTGCAGGTGAGCAAACGGAGGCTCAGAGAGGGTAAGTGATTTGCCAAGGTCACACAGCTGATAAATGGAGCCAGGGTTTGAATCTAGGCTGTCTGGTTCCAGAACTTAAGCTCTAACCCAGTGGTTCTCGACATGAGGTCCCTGGTCAGGCAGCAACAGCATCACCTGGAAACGTGTTAGAAATGCAAATTCTTGGGCCTCACTGCCCATGGCACACAGAACCAAGGTGCTGGGGTGGAGCCCAGGAATCTGGGTTTCGACAAGCCCTTCTGGTGATTCTAATGCATGCTCAAGTTTGAGGACCTCTGCTCTAATCACTTTTGTCCCTGACTTACAGTCCATCCTGATGGCACTCCTCATGTGCCCAGCCACACCAGGCCCTTCCCCCAGCTCTCTCCATCCTCACAACAGGTGAGCAAACTCGAGCTCTGAAAGGGGCAGTGGTCACGGGGGAACCATTAATGTCCCATGGGAGGTCACTGGAGCAAAGGACCCCAATGAATCGTGTCCCTCCATCCATGCCTTAGTGTGGCCCTCCAGGATGACGCTGGGCTTGGCCAGGTGACTTGCTCGGGGGGGACCCAGGTGGGCCACCCCAACTAGTGAAAATATCAACAGCTAAAAACAGCGGTGCCTTGTCCAGAGTGCCAAGGGCAATAGTGGGTGCTGTCCCATAGAACTTTCCACATTGATGGAAATGTTCTCTATCTGCACTGTCCAGTATGGCAACCGCTTGCTACGTGTGGCTGCTGAGCACTTGAAATGTGGCCAGTGTGACTGAGGAACTGAGTTTTTAACTGTAGTTCATTTTAATTGATTAAAAATGCGACATGCAGCTATACTGGACAGGTCACCCAGGGCTCGGCCTGCATGGACCCAGCCGTGCCTCTCACTAGCCCTAAGAGGTGCTAAATATTGCAATACTTATTTTCTACGTGAAACCAAGGCCTAGGGAGGTTGGGACACAGCCCAGGCCCTGAGTGAGCAGGAGTGACAGCTGGTGGCCGGGAACCCCCATCCCTACCAAATCACTGGGCAGGGCTTGATGGGGGCCCAGAGAAGGGATGTGGCCGGGGTGTGACAGGCCCCTCTTCCCTCGGACTCACTGCCAGGTAGGCCAGAGCTGGGGTTCCGTTGAGGCAGATTTCCATTGGTGTCTCTTGATTGTAGCGGGTGTCATAAGGCCGGGGCCAGGTTGACGGGATGGAGCTGCCCGCCTGGCCCAGGTACCAGTAGGCCTCGAAGATCTTGGTCAGGTCTCGAGCTAGGCAACTGCAGTTGTACATGACCACGCCCAGCTCCTTGACCTGTGGGAGGGCAATGCTGAGCCCGGGGGTGGTGGCCTGGTGCCCACATATGACATGGACACCTGCAGCCCCTCCCCCTGCCCCCCCAAGTCCCCCTTCCTGCCGCTTGCCCTTCTATCTCCCCCTCTCTCTGCCCCTGTTTCCCTTCTTTCTGCCCCTTGACCGCGCCCCCACCCCCTTCCCCCAGCTAAAGTCCTGGGATGGACATGATCTTGACCCAAGACTAAAATCTTAAGTTTTGGTGAAAATCAGTTATTCCAAAGCTCCAGGTTTCCTGAACCTTTGCGTACACTGTTGCCTCTACCCTCCACTGAGCTCCTACTCAGTCTTAGGTCTCAGCTGACAGTTTCCTCCTCCAGGAATCCTGCCTTGACTGCCCAGCCTGTGTCAGGCATTCTTTGAGGCTCTCAGGGTCCCTTGGGCCTCCTTCATCCCCTTCTCTGGTGACAAACCTGCCTCCCCATTGGACTGGGAGGACAGGCACAGGGGATGTCTCTGTCTTCAGCATCTCCCTGCGGAGCTGGTGAGATGAGGGGTTTGAAAAATATTTGTTGAGCAAATGATCACTGCCTAAGCTGTACCCTTTTCCTGTCCTGTGCCAATTCCTACAGCTCCTCCAGTTATCAGATTAGTTTTCACCTCTTTTGGGAGACTTTCCTTGGTACCCCAGGTCGGGTCGCCCGTCCTGGCCCTGACCCCTTCACTTGTGCTGCCCCCTCGCCACCATCTCAGACTTGACCCTTTTGGGCTGACGCTGTCTAGTGACAGGCCCGTCTCCACCCTGGACCGGGGGTTCCAAGAGGTCCACGACGTTCCCGGCATCAGAACAGGGCTGGGCTTAGAGCAGGCATGCAGAGAGTGAATCACGAAGGTCAAATGGGTGGACAGGGCCTGGAATGTCCTGTAGATGCCATCGGGGATCAGAGGGGCTTCCCTGAGCAGAGCGAGGGTGGTGGAGGGCTGGATTGGGGGATGTTAGGTAGGAGGTGGGAAGGAAGGCATTGCAGAGACTGGAAGAGAGGACTCTGGGGTTGAGGTGGGGTGCAGCTGGAGGCCGGGCGCCCTGTGGGGCAGGGAGCGGCCTAGAAGGGCGGCGGGCAGGGTGCAGGCAGACCTGGGTCAGGGAACGCCAGTCCATGTTGGCACTGCCGAGGTAGAAGTGGGTCTGGTCCACCACCCAGAACTTGGTGTGCAGGACGCCATGGGTCAGCTTCTGCATGTCCACCATGCGGACCTGGGCACCTGGACGGACACGGGTGGTGGTCAGGGGCTGGCTTGGGCAGCCCCAGGCCCAGCCCACCCCCAGCTGTCCCCTAGCTCACCGCTCTGCAGCAGGGCCTGCAGATCTGCCTGGGGCTGGGGCCCACTTGGCCTGCTCACGGTAATGCGGACCTTCACACCTCGGGGTGCCAGGGTCTGTAGCTGCCGGAGGACCTCCTCGCCCTGCGGGGAGGGGAGAGCCTCTGAGGGGCTGGATCAGCCAATTCTCCAACCCCACGCAGCACCCCCCATGGAGCTGTTTTGAGATTAGGCTTCTAGATCTGATCAGGCTTTACACTAGCTGGTACACTCAGGCAAGGCTTTACACAGGTTAAGATGTTAAAACCTTTATCTGTTTTATTTTATTCATTTTTCTGCCACACCGTGCGGCATGCGGGATCCTAGTTCCCCGACCAGGTATTGAACCCGTGCCCCCTGCAGTGGAAGTGCAGAGTCTTAACCATTGGACCACCTGGGAAGTCCTTTTATCTGCTTTAATAATTGGTGCTGTGAGCCCTGCTAGGGCCTCCCTGCCACTCCTGCCCTTCACGGGACCTTCCCAAGATCCTGACTTGGAAGTATCAATGCCCGTCACAGAAGGGACCTCTGGGCACCTTGCAGGATGTTGGGGGCACAGTGCAGGCTTGGGGTCTGGGAAGGTTTGGGTGAGGCTTGATTTTGCCAGTAACATTAATAGCAACAGCCATTGATTCCCTGGTTTCTACTGTGAGCCAGGCCCCTTCTAAGCCCCTTTACGTGTGAACTCACTGACTTCTCACCACTCTCACTGATGAGGCAAATCTGAGTATATCCCAAGGTGCAGATGGGGAAACTGAGCATTGGAGAAATCAATGGGGAAGCAGGAAATGAACTCAGATGGTCTGCCTCCTATGTCTGTGCTTTGTGCTTTGAACCATTCCAGTCGGAACCAGCAGGGCGTGGGAGGCTCATGACTTTTTTTTTTTTTTGGCTTGTGGGATCTTAGTTCTCCAACCAGGGATTGAACCCGCGCCCTTGGCAGTGAAAGCGCAGAGTCCTAACCACTGGACCGCCAGGGAATTTCCAGCTCATATCATTTTTAACTGTCGTATATTTTTTCAGGCAGTGCTTAATAAACCTCACAATTTTAATACATTTTAAGCCTACCTCTGACAAAGAGCGGCAGCAGGGGAAGGGGAAAAAAGGGACAAATTCACCATGTCTTTCAATGAAGGGCTTATCCACCTAGGCTGTTCCTTTTCAAATCTTGAAGTTTTATGTTTTTTTAAGTTTGTCTGCAGACCCTAACAAGGCTATCAGAGCAAATGCTTATAAAGGGCTGACTCTGTCGGGCATTGTGCTATAATTGTCAGGGATTAGCCCGTTTCATCCTCCCAAGAGGGGAGCGCTAGATATTGCCCCATTCTACAGATGAGGAAACTGAAGACCGACCGAGAGGTGAGATGACCTGCCCAAGGTCACACAGCTGGGAAGTGGCAGCCTGCCTTGAGGCTGGGCTGGTACTCACTCCATGTTTCCATTTCTTTGTGTGACAGAGTCGGGGCAGCTTGTGGGTGAGTGATATCTGCCAGCCTAATCCCTTATAACCAAACCCATACCCTGACATTCAGAGGCCTCCAGGTGACTGTGACAAAACGCCCCCAGTCCAGAGGGCCATGTGAAGACAGTTGCTTCCAAACACCTGTGTCCAACCCGCTGTGTGAGACATGTCCACCTGTCTCCCGGGCTATAGGGAAACCCCTTTCATCCACCTCCCCAATGCCTCCCCCCAACACCCCCCCACCCCCCCACCCGCTGCCAGCCAGGGCCCAGGTTGCCAGGTACCTGCTGAGCAGAGGGCTCCTGAGTGTGGGTGTCATTGTTGGTGAGGGTCCAGTAGAAGGAGGCAATGTCCAGGCTGCTGTGGGCACCGGCGAGCAGGCCCAGCCAGGCCTGGCTAGTGGAGGGGTTGCTCGTGGAGGCATTGGGGAAGTCCAGGCCCTCGGGAATGCTCTCCACCAGCACTGCTCTGGGCGGGGAGGGGAGGCAGGATCAGCCACAGGGGGCTGGAATATGAGTGCTCACTTGTCTGCCCACGGAGGATGCAAGACTATGTGTATTTGTGTCGGTACTCATGATTCTCTGTGTCTGCATTTGTCTGTCTAGAGGTGTGGAAGGAAGGCTGTGCATGTGGATGTCTGTGTGTGTGTGTGTGTGCGTGTGTGTGTGTGTGTGTGTCTGTCCATAGATGTGGATGGAAGATGCCATGCGTGTCTGTTCACAGACAGATAGAAGATGATGCTGTGGCTGCCATGGCAACGGTGTGGGGGAAGGGGGTGGGCATGGAGGGAAGAACTGTGACGGTCCACTTGGGAGTCGGCGATCACCTTATTCTGTCTGGACCACTGGGTGCAGGCCCTGCTTAGTGCGTGTTTAAGTGTCCCTGGCCTGGCAGGGCCCCCCCCCCTCCACCATCCAAGGCGCCCACGCCCCCCTCCACTCACTCGCAAGGGTCATAGCAGGGGGCTGGGCGCTGGTTGGGCCCAAAGAGATGCAAGTCGCCGTATTCCCATAGAAACAGCTGAGTCATCAGGGCACCGAAGCCCACAACCGCCAGGATGAGGACCAGCAGGACCCAACGGGCTTTCTGTGGGGAGGAGGAGGCGATCAGCCAGCCCAAGGAGGGCAGCCCAGGCCATGGCTGAGACAGAGTGAGGGTGGCGGTGGGCTCCTACCTTTTCTGCAGCTTTCCATGCCTCGATCTCGTTCATGGGTAGTTCGTTGGCGGGCTCCTCAGCAGGCACCTTCAGCTGGGGGACAGGGATGATGGTGTGCGTGGGGGTGACAGCGCAGCTCAGTGGGGCCCCCACCCTCTGCTGGGTCCAGCCCCTCCCCACTGGGTCCCCCATCCACCTACCTCCTGGTACATCAGTTTAGGCTTCATCTTGCTGGGCAGCCAGGGGTTATACAGATTCCAGCGGGAAAGTGGGTGTGTCAGGGTCTCCAAACTGCAGGGAACAAAAGCTGGCACTGTGTGCGGTGTCCTAGGCTTTTGGGGGACATCACAGAAAGCAGATCAGCCTCGGGCTCACGGGACTCACTGGGTCGCCTTGTCTGTGATCACGGGGCCACTGGCACTGCGCCTACCACCCCTAAAGGAGGAAGCTGACTGCTGGTCAGTTGGGATTTCGAAATCCCTCAAGGTCCAACTCCTCTGCTTTCCTCCTATCCCTCTGCGGTGCCCTCCCTGCCCCCCTTTAGTGCCCACCATGCCCCTCATCAGCACCCACACTGCTCCCCATTAGCGCTTTCCCTTCTCTGAGCTCTAACCTATACATTCCCAAAATGACAGCTCCGGATTGGGTCAGCGGAGCCCTAAATCTTTGTGCCTGGCTTCTCCCAGCCCTGGGATTACCCAGATGTCATTTTCCAGGTGGCTCCTTTGCCCTCACCCTCAGGTAACCACTAGACAGCTCAGGCCGGGAGCCCAGGACCATCGCGGCCTCCCCGCCAGACCCCAGCCCATCCCCGAAACCATCCTCCCCTACCCTACCCCAGAGGGGCCTCGGCCTTACTCAGCTGGCGGCTGCTGCTACCTCCACGGGGCCCCAGCTTCTGCCCCCACAGGCTGAGCAGGGGCGGGAGGCAG
Source organism: Physeter macrocephalus (assembly GCF_002837175.3). Taxonomy (NCBI): domain Eukaryota; kingdom Metazoa; phylum Chordata; class Mammalia; order Artiodactyla; family Physeteridae; genus Physeter; species Physeter macrocephalus. The sequence goes on from NW_021145336.1 coordinate 71,983, forward strand.
GAGGGGGCGGGGCCCGAGGGGGCTCCGCCCACTGCAGCGGGGAGTCTGCGCAGTGAGCGCGCCGGTCCGGGCTCACCGCAGGGAGAAGGGGGGCCCGGCCGCCCAGTACAGCCAACCTGACGGGGGTGGAGGGAGAGTACATGGCTGAGCGATCGGTTTTGCTGCGGTCCACCCTAGAGCCCCCATGTGGGGTAGGGAGGCCACAGGTAAAGAGAAAAAAGACCCCCCCCCATCTTTTCTCGTCTGCAAACCTTGTGAATGTTTGTACCATGGGCATGTATTACCTGGTCAAAAATAAATACATAAATAAGATTAATGACTTTAAAAATTATAAAATGAAATGGAATGATTAAGGCTGAATAACATGGTTTAGGGACGTAGCGATGAAATCAGCTTAGAAGACACAGCCCACGCTAAGGGAGGGGAAGAGCGGTGCGGGGGAAGGGGATGGTGGGTTTTCCCTTGGATTGTGGACTGCAGTCAGTGTTTCGTTAAAAAAAAAAAAAAAAGCCAACTGATATTTTGATAAGGATTTAAAAAATTTTGTCTCTTAAATCCAGGCTCTGTCTGGAGGGATAAGCAGGGTTTCCCACATACCATCTCGTATCTCCGAAGCAGGATTTAAGGCCACAGATGGAGAAATAAATTGGAGGTCCCCCTCCCCGCCCACCTTTCTCAATGAAAGAGGGGCAGGACCCCCTTCCCCACATCCAGGCAGGAAGTCAACAAACGCAGAGAAGGATTATTACTAAGGGGAGCAACAGCGTTGGAACTGGTTGCCTTGACAGCGGGATTTGGGGGTGGGTCAGGATTGCTTTTTATCGTCCGCCTATTTTCTTTTTTAAAATTGTGAAATATGAGCGACTTACAGAAAAGAAAACATCTCTGTGCAGGTTAAAAAATAATTATAAAGCCTACACAGGTGTTGCCGCGTCCCAGGTTTTGTCACGTTTTAAAATATTCATGGGCACGCATTAATGTGTTTTAAAAAAAGAAGAAAAAAGGAAGGAAATTCCAAAAGGGAGCCAGGTTCTCTCCTCACCGCAATATCCTGCCTAGATCTGAAAGGATAATTTGGAAACCCCTTTCCCCCCAACGTCCGGTCCGATCCCACATTGGCAAGGGCGGAAGAGCACAGCTAGATCCCCTCCTATAATTGCAGGGAACGAGCCAAACGGGGACGGGTCAAATGGATCTCCAGCAAGAAGTGGCAACAGATCAAGGTTATTTGGAACTCCAGAGGTCACCAAGAGAAGCAGAAGATAACAGTCTTGGATGTGGCTGACCGCAGGGTTGGAGGGTGGGGGGAGGGGGAGGCATGGGGCGGGAAACAAGTTTGTCTTTTATTTATTTTTGTCTTTATTTATTTGTGAAGGGCCTTGGTGAGAAATGTTTTATTTAAGAATATGGGGTTGGAACAGCAGGTGATGTGAAATTAGGGAAGCTAAGATAAACAAAAACAAAACTGGGCAGAGGTAGGGCGCCGAGCTGTGAGGGACGTCACTCTGCAAGGTGAGCCAGGGGAACTGGGATGGCTGGTAATAAATCAAAAATAGGAAGAAAATAGACGCATTTCATTCAGTTTGTTAGCGAGCTTTTGGCTTTCAAATTGTGCCGTGATGACAGGTCTGTAATGATGGGTTTAATTTTGACTTGTTATATTTTTATCAAAGCAATACACCTAAGGTATCAATATTTAAAAAGAAAACTAGTCCTGAAGAGGTGGTGTAGACCGGGTTAGATTGGCGAGGCAGTTAACACTGTGGCTTCCAGAGCCAGGTGCCTGATCTTAATATGAGCCTCAGGGTGTACGTGACTGACTTCAGAGAAGTGACAGTGCATTTGTGCCCTAGTTTCCCCATCTGCAAAATGGTCACAGCAAGAATAGCACCTACTTTTTTTTTTTTTTTTTTTTTTTCGCGGTACGCAGGCCTCTCACTGTTGTGGCCTCTCCCGTTGCGAAGCACAGGCTCCGGACGCGCAGGCTCGCAGGCTCGCAGGCTCGCAGGCTCAGCGGCCATGGCTCACGGGCCCAGCCGCTCCGCGGCATGTGGGATCTTCCCAGACC
>NW_021145336.1:74167-150000 GCF_002837175.3 Physeter macrocephalus
CCCGTGTCCCCTGCATCGGCAGGCGGACTCTCAACCACTGTGCCACCAGGGAAGCCCGCACCTAACTTTTTACAAGGCTGTTCATTAATTTTGCACACATTTACTGAGTACCTGTGCACCAGGTATTGTTTTAGGCACTGGGGATATCACTGTGAACAAAACAGACATGAGGAAAGACAGACAAAAAACAGTATTACATTAAATTTTATGTTAGAAGGTAATAACTGCTATGGAGACTCAGGGAAGAGGGACAGGGGTGGGGCCGGGGTTGGGATTGCTTGCAATTTTAAATAAAGAGGTCAAGGAATGCCTCGAAGAGAAGGGGATACCTGAGGAAAAAAAAACTTCAAGGAGAGGAGGAATGGAGCTACTGGACATCTTGGGGAAGAGTGTTCTAAGCAGAGGGAACAGCCAGTGCAAAGGCCGTGAGGCAGGAGTGTGCCTGGTGTGGATAGGGAAGAGCAAGGAGGCCAGTGTGTCTATAGTGGAATGACCTGTGGGAAGAGGGAGAGGAGGTAAGTCTGAGGTCACAGGACCAGATCATGCTGGGCTACCTGGACTGTGGCAAGAAGGACGGGGCCACAGGTAGGTTCTGAGCAGAGGAGGGAACATGATCTCCTTTGGGGGTTGTGGTGGGTTGAATGGGGGCCTCAAAAAAGATATGTCAGATGTGGTCATCACTCCTGGAACTTGTGAATGTGACCTTATTTGGAAAAAGTGTCTTTGTAGATGTAATTAAGTCAATGATTTAAAGATGAGATTACTCTGGATTATCTGGGTGGGTCCTAAACCCAAGGGCAAGTATCTCTAAAAGAGACAGAAACGAGACACGACCAGGGAGGCAGCAATTGGAGTGATGGGCTGCAAACCCAGGTGCACCTGGAGCCACTGGAATCTGGCGGAGGCGGGGAACAGAATCTCCCCTAGAGGCTCTGGAGAGAGCACGGGCCCTGCTGACACCTTGATTTTGGACTTCTGGTCTCCAGAACTGTGAGAGAATAAATTTCTGTTGTTTTAAGCCACGCAGTTTGTGGTCATGTGTTACAGCAGCCCCAGGAAACGAATACGGGTGTTTACAGGCTCCCTCTGGCTGTGTGGGGAACTGACTGGGGTGGGCGTGTGATCTGGGGGAACACTGAGGAGGAGCAAGTTTGGGAAAAAGACCAGGAATAAATTTTTTTTAAATATCAAAAATAAATAAATAATGTGTTTTTTGAACATGTAAAATTTGAGATGTTTAAAATCTGAGTGGCTCCTTCGAACTAAAGGAATTCATATATATCACGTGCATAGAATGGCCATGCAAGAGGTTCTCAATAAATATGATTGTCTCAAGGGTCCTAACAGCCAAAAAGAAAAGAAAAAAGGCAAGATTCCCTCCGCCTCCGTCCTCCCCACCCTCGGCCAGGCAAGATGCCTGCTTTTTACTGTGGGCCTTTACTCACTATTTTAAAAAATGCACATAGGCCTTCCATGGAAATTAAATTGAGGCTCAGGCTCCTAGCTGCGGGGGCCCTTCCCCAACATCCCAGTCTCCAAAAGAGGACTGTGGCCTCAGCTGGATAGGTATCCAGCACCCCCAATCCCCAGATCCCTAGGGGGAGCAGGGCAGGGTGAAACTGACGCGGGATATGGACAGTCGGGCCGACAGAGCCAGGCCGGCAAGTGCTGGCCTTCTCAGCTCACCTCAATTCCAGGGTTCCCAGGAACCTAGAACTCACCCTGGGGCTCCAGTGCAGTGTCCAGGCTGGTCCTCATGCCCTGCTTCCTCGCTGGTGTAGGGGGCACCTCCACCAGCAGGTGTGCCCCCTCCCAGTGAAACGGGAGGGAAGGGGGCAGGGCACAATCTTTAAAAGAATGACAACAGCCGTTGAGGATACAGCATAAACTGGTTAGAACCAACGAGGTCCAAGGTGGCGGAAGACTTGACTTCCAGTAGACTTTGAGCCTCATTATATACATTAGCACAGGGGTCCCCAACACCCGCGCCACGGACCGCTAGCAGTCCACGGCCTGTTAGGAACCAGGTCGCACAGCAGGAGGTGATCGGTGGGCGAGCGAAGCTTCATCTGCCGCTGCCCATCGCTCCGCCTGAACCCCCCACGCCCCCGCCGCCCGTGGAAAAATTGTCTTCCACGAAACCGGTCCCTGGTGCCCAAAAGGCTGGGGACCGATGCCTTAGCATATGCTAAATGACACAACCATAGGTGCCATGACAGTTCCAAGGTGACCATAAAAGACCAAAAAGTGGGCGGGGCCCAATTCCTGGAAATCTCCTCCCCTTCCCCAAGACAGTTGGAATAATCCTCCCACTCATTAGCCAATGAAATTACCCAGCCCATTAAAACTAACTACCCCATATTTCCAGACCTCTCGCCTTCTGAGATGGCCCACACTCTATGGAGTGTGTTTTTCCCAGGGCCGTTCTTGCCTTTTGAGATGAGCCACATTCTGTCTATGCAATGTGTATCTCTGTAAATAAATCCACTTTTTACCTATCACTTTGTCTCTCACTGAATTCGTTCCGCGCTGAGACATAACCTAAGCTTCATTAAGTCCTGAGACCAGGTGTGTGGTTTCAATTAAAAGAACGTGGAAGGCTTCCCTGGTGGCGCAGTGGTTGAGAGTCCGCCTGCCGATGCGGGGGACGCGGGTTCGTGCCCCAGTCTGGGAAGATCCCACAGGCCGCGGAGCGGCTGGGCCCGTGAGCCATGGCCGCTGAGCCTGCGCGTCCGGAGCCTGTGCTCTGCAGCGGGAGAGGCCACAACAGTGAGAGGCCCGCGTACCGACCGCAAAAAAAAAAAAAAAAAAAAAAAAAAGAACGTGGGTTCAAATTCCACTCTGGGTTTTGGCTGAGTTCGAGTCCCAGCCTGTGGGACTGAGCTGTGCAGTTTCACCAGCCCACAGAATATCTCCCTGTTCCCTTGGCTTGTGCCCTGCCCGACTTGGGCTGTGAACCACAGCGCACAGAAAAGGAGGAAGCAAAACCCACCTGGCTTTTGAGGCACGTGTTGGCTCACAGCTCCCTGAACACCCGTGAGGGTCAGCGTGGGAGACTTGATCCCTCTTCCATAGCAGTGTTCTGGGTTGGAGGGGCCGGGGTTCACATCCCACCCCCGGCACTTTCTTACCCAGTGACATCGGACATGGGACTTTACTTCTCTGAGCCCTGCTGGCCTCATTCATAAAAAGGGGATCACTTTATACCCATCTGGGGAGTGGTGGCTGGGGGATCTCTGAATGGTTTAAGAGGGTGTGTCTTGCACTCCCAAACCCCTGGGTTCAGATCTCAGCTCTGTGTGTTACTGGGAGAAGAGGCTCCCTTCTCTGAGTCTCACTTGCATTCTCAGAACAATGGGGAGACTAATATACCAACCTCACATTTGCTGGGCAGTTAGTGAAACCATCCATAGCAGGCAGGTAGCACAGATACAAGCTGGCTGGTTAGCTGTGTCCCCTAGTACCCTGGACACACTTTTATCATAGATAAACTTATATGTGTCCCTTAAAAAGCTAAGTCTATGTCTGATTTATTCCTCTACCCACCCTGTGCCCAGCACGTTGTAACCACTCAATAAATGTTTATTGAAAACAGAAGAAAAGAAGCAGTAGAATGGAAACCCTTGAGAAAAGACTCTCTTAGATAGCTCTCTAGATCTAGTGACACTCAGTGTATACACAATGTGTAAGTAGCTTGTGTTCTAAGCCCAGAGCAATAGGGTAGGTGCAGATAATGACACCTCAGCCTGAGGGTAAAATTCAAGGTCAATTCAAGGTTGATCCAAGCCGTATGAAAGTGCAAAGAAGGGTGTGGGGCCAGTTAGCTGCTGAAGCCCACGTGAAGCACTGGACGGGCCATACCTCAGGAAACATTCACTAACCTATGGACCTTCCATACGGTTCAAAACAGAACTGTTCTTGGGTTTAAAGGAGCCGATTTTCATTCGATTCTGCAGACCCCTTCAGACTGACTACACAATTGTCTGTGGTCAAGTCTACAGAAAACAGAACAGAGCACTGGTTTTGTAAACTTTTTTGTTTGTTTTGTTTTTAGCAGTAGACCTTTTATTTCAAAGGACCCCCTAGAAGGTGCCCCTTCTAGGGAGAGATGCTCAGTCTGAAAAACAATTAAATAAGTAAAAAAATACACACACAACGCCCTGTCCCCCAACACCCCATCATGAACGGCGAATACTCCTGAACTGGAACTCAAAAATCTAAGCTGTCCCATCCCTACTCAAACCCCCTCTGTGGCTCCCCATTGCCTCCAGGACCAAGTGCAACCATCTTACGATGTCCTCTTGGGCCCTACATGGACAGCCCCTGGGGACCTTCCCCACCATTACAGCTTCAGTCCCCCTTTATGACTCCAAAGCTGTCTCCAATTCCCACCTCCTCCCTGAATTTCAGCTCCGGAAGTCCCATGGCCTCCTAGACACCTCCACCTAGGTGTCCCTAAGCCCCATACACCCACCATGTCTCCAACTGTCCTTAGGATCTCTCCCAAACCTGCTCCTCCCCCGGGTCCCCCTTTCAAGGAGAGCTGTTCTACCCATCCTTCAGGTCTCAGCCTGTGTGCTACCTTCTCCAGAAAGCCCTGACTCCCCCAGAGTCCTGGGCCTTGTCCTGGACCGCCCACAACTTATCCACTTGGCCTCCCAAGCGTGTCTCCCACTCACCCCTTTTCTCTCCCCTCCATGGCCCCGAACTGGCCTCTCCCACTTGGGTCCCCACTCCAGCCACATCCCGTGGCTCCCAGCCTCCACTCAACCCTTCCAATTCCCCCTCCATATGAGTCTGACTTGTCCCCCTCTGCTCAAAACCTCTCTGTGGCCCCCCGGTATCCGCAGGATAAAGTCTCAGCTCTTCACTGTGGCTCCCAAAGCCCGGAATGATCTCCCCTTAATAACCTCTTGGGCTTATTCTCCTACCATCCCTGATGGCCTAGTCATATTTAATATTTTTCAGTTCCTCATACTGAAACCACACTTTTACCACCAAACCTGCCCACAGCTTCTCCTCCTGCCTAGCATACATTTTTCTCCTCTTCTTGTTGCTCATTCCCATCAGCTCGTGTACCACCTCCTCCAGGAAGCCCTCCCTGACCCCCTGTCTGGTCCAGGCATCCTTTTTGGGATCTGATACTCTCCTGGGCTTCTCTATCCCAGCCCAGACCCCTCTGCCTGTGTTTCCCCCAACCTGGCCCTGACCACTCTGGGCTGTCACTACCTGATGATGGATCTGTTTCTCCCACTGGACTGCAAAACCCGTGAGGGCAGGGCCAGGCTGGCTCAGTCACTGCTGTGTCCCCAGTATTACCCGGCACAGGGACAGTACATGGCAGATGCTCAGTGGCCAGTTCATCCATCTATTCATTCAACGACTACTGCTGACAAGCCCTGTCTAGAAATTGGAGATACAGCACAGAAAAACAGAAAAGAAAAAAAAAAGTCCCTAGGAAGGAAGAAATTCTTTTGAGGGAGTAAGACGGTAGATTAAATGAGCGAAACATACAGTTGGTGCCTTGGAGAAAAATAAAACAATGAAAATGGCTGATGTCTCAGTTCAAAAAGAACAACACAACACATCTGGGGCAAAGAAGCATTATTATCCCTGTTTTTCAGATGAGGAGGTAGGGCTCAGGGAAATCACTGCCCAGGTCACACGGCGTTGGTCTGTCGGCCGGTTGGTCTGTAGGCCGAGAATTTGAACCCAGAGCTCAGTTCTGTTCCAGGACACTACACAGTCAAACCAATTCCTGAACACAGAGTAAGGCAGAATGTCTTTTCCTTGCCACCCTCAGGGAGGTCTGAGCCTGTGAAAGGATAGGATGTGGGAGAGTGGGGCTCCTTATGTTTATTGAACCAGGCACTGCTCAAAACACTTAATATATTCAATTCTAACAGCAGTGTTTTTTTTAGCCCCGCTTAACAGATAAGGGAACAAAAGACCTAGAAAGGTTAAGTCACTGGCACAAAGGGACACAGCCAGGAAATGGTGGAGCCAGAATTTGAGCCCAAGCTGCCTCAGGGTCCCGGGTGTAGACAGCTGCCTCTCCTGCTGTGTAACATCTGTAGATCTGTGACTCCCTCCATCCCTCCCCAGTAGCCTCTCAAAACCCCTACCAACATCCCTCCCCCACCCCACCCCAAACCTTTGAGAGGGACATTTGAAGCTTTCTCCAAATACAAAGGATATGTGAGTGCAGCTTTAAGTAAAGGAGTCTGGCTGTCCTTCCAACCAGGCTGCTCTTGCCAATCCATCCTTGGTAGAAGTTCTCCAGCTGCTGCTGCTGCTGCTTCTTGTCATGTCATGTCACATCAGATCACATCCCTCCTCTCCTCCAAATCCTCCCATGGCTCCCACCTCCCTCAGAGTAAAGCCAGTCTTCTCCATGGCCCATGAGACCCCAGATGATCTGCCCCCATCACCCCGCTGACTTCATCCCCCATCCCTCTCCTCCCTCACTGGTCTCCTTGCTATTCCTTAAATATTCCATGCATGCTCCTACCTCAGGGCCTTTGCATTTGCTGTTCTCTCTGCCTAGAATGCCGCTCTTCCCCCAGATAGCCATGTCACTCTCTCCCCTCTTCAAGTCTTTGTTCAAATGTCACCAGATCACCCTACTTAAAACTATAATCTTTGCATCCCCCAACTTCCTCCTAACACGTCATATAATCTACTTACCTGTTTGTGTACTGTCTCTTACCCCTGCTAGAATGTAAACCCCATGAGGCCAAGGATCTCTGTTTTGTTCACTGATGTGTTCCCAATGCCTGGCACAATGCTGAGCATGTAGAACATGCTTAATAAATATTTATTGAATGAATTAACTTGAATTTTTCATTCCCATGTTGCAGATGTAGCAACTGAGGCACAGGGACCTTAAGCCAGCTGCCCAAGGTCGTGCAGCTATTTAAGTACTAAATGCTAGAACCAAGATTGGACCCGGGGTGTTTCAGTCCCCAGGCACACATTGTAATGACTGTCCTACACCGCCATGCTAAGGCAAGCTGAGTGACTAAGATACTTACCTTTCCACCTGGGGATTCAGGCTTGCTGAGGTTTGACAAAGGTGTGGTGAGACCTGCCTCATCTCTCTGCACCCCCAATTCTATAAGTCAACGGAGGGTTGGGTCTAAGCTTTCTAGAGTCTTCCTCCCACCAAGCGCTCCTCGACTCCTGCCATTGGCTAAGTGCTCTCAATTTGGGGGTGGGAAATCAGTCACTCCAACAAGGCAAGGAGATAGGGATTAAGTATTTACATGAGCAAGGCTCGTGATGGCTGATGGGTCACCCCCTCAAGTGTGGTGATGTGGCAGAGGTGAGGACAGCATAGAGATCATGATGTGGGACAGCAGGGGTTGGCTGCTGTGGCAGAGAGTATCAGGATACAGGGAGTGGTGACGACACCACGGTGATGATGAGGGCAGCTGGGGGCAGGGGGAGAGTGACAATGAGGAGGGGATGAAGGTGACTGGATGAGGGTGAGGTGATTAATAATATTAGCTCAAATCGCCACATCAAGCTGGGCATGTCACAAGAATAAACTCGCAGGATCCTCACAATCATCCCTGACGTAGGTGTCCTTGTGTGCGTTTCACAGATGAGGAAGCTGAGACTGCAAAGGTGTGATTAGGTGGTCAAGGTTACCCAGATGTTTAGTGGTGGAGCCAGGATAACGGGCTCTAGTACCCGGTATGTGAGAGGGGACACGGGGAGTAACGGAGACATGAAGGGAAGAAAAACAACTGTAAGGCAGGGTAGGTCCTTATGGGGAAAACTAGAAGCATTAGGCACGGACAGTGACGGTCAGAGGACGGGGAGGGATGGACACATAAAGGATGAGGAAGCTATAAGGGAAGCGTGAGCGCAACTTAAGGAGATGGTGACAGGAGGCGTGCGAAGGTGACCCGGGGGTATGATGACGATTTATGAGAAGGACTTCGTAAAGGAGTAATAGCAACAAAAGAGGGGTGCAGGCGATATGAGAAGGCGACACGACTTAAAGGGGGGTGACTGCGACATTTGGTGGCCATGGGGACTTAAAGGGAACGAAATCTTGTTAAGGGGGTTGACGCCGACCTAAGGAGGGTGATGGCGACATAAGGGGAGTGGTAACGATTTAAGCGGGATGCAACATAAGGGGAGGAAGGGGGACATAAAGGGACAGAGGACGATACAGGAGGAGAGATGCATTATATTCGAAGGACGACACGAGGAGGGCAGCCGCGACGCCGCGCCCCCAGATCGCATATTACCTGCGCTCCACGTCTCCCACTCCGGGACGCAGCCCCGCACGCACCTTCTAGTCTGGAGCCCCGCCCGACCGCCCCCGCCGCGCGCAGGCGCACTCCGGCTAGACTGCGGGCCGGCGGGGGCCAGGCAATTGCCTTTCTCATTGGCCGCGCTCCTCGCTAGCGTGGGGAGGGGGAAGCGCCTGGGAGAGGGCGGGTGGTCACGTGACGGTTGGCGCTGTGCTCTCGCTGGTGGCTACCCGGAGGGCTAGAGCGGCCGCGGGCCGGTAAGTCCGGCTTCCGGCGGCGAGGACGGTGCTTCCGGGGCGGGCAGCCGGGCCGAAGGAGGAGGGTCTGACAATTGGCGCCGCCGGGTGGGAGGGCGGGCGGCGCGAGTGGGCGCGGGCTCAGAGGGCCAGGTGAGGCGCGGGCCATGGGTGGTGGGACTGGGTTGGATGAGGTGGGGATGAATGGCGCCCGGGGTTCCGGACTCAGTCTTGGCGCCGCTGTGCGGCTCGGTTCTTGACAAGCTACTTCTTTCTCTGAACCTCAGTTTCCTCCTCTGTAGAATGAGGATCAGAATCTGGCTATGGCATCCTCTTTATGGGTTGGAGTGAGAAGTCAGCTCGTGCATGTCGGAGACCCTAGCTCAGCGCGTGGCACACTGCTCACTTGGTTGCTCTGCTGTTATTGTTTGTATTGTTGATGATGTTTGTACTTGGTGTGGAAGATCTGGGTGTGGGAGCGTGGAATTGGGAGCCAACAGATTTCAGTTCAAGTCCTAGCTACACTTTGTGGTAGTGGACCTGTGCCTTCACCTGTCTGAACCTCGTTTTCCTCGTCTATACAACGAAGGCTAATAGCCCCAGTATCATAGAGTCATTGTGAGAATGCTGAGGAAATGTGCATGTAAACTCCTTAGCATAGGAGCTGACAGTATAGAGCAGGAGCTCAGTAGATTGGGACTATAATAAAAATGATTCTGAGAGTCATTGGTGTAGATGGGACTTGCAAGGAAGAGAGGAGGAAGGAAGCTCAGAGACGGCGATAGGAAAAACTTGGAATCTGGAGCTGGGCAAATCGACATCCTGCCACTTACTATTTGATAAATTTTGCCAAATCCCTTAGTATTACGTTTTCCTTTTTCTTTAAAACAGATGCATTTTCCTCCAGTCAGTTCATTTGAGAAAGAAAATTTGTATTGCTTTGTTAATGGAAAACTAACATTTTGGCCGTGAGAAGAAGGAAAACTTAATCTGAACTCCAGTGGAAGCAGAACGGTCTATTGTAGACAGAAACTGAAAGAATTGAAAAGGGAATAACTTGTACTATTGTGGTTCTGTGTTGTCAGATCCCATGGACCCTGTTAAGTTATACTCTGTTCTCAGCTCACACTTTGCATATAACTGACATCAGCTCAGTGACTGTCCTACCCTTTTCCTGACTCACTTAAGATTTATTTAATGCACATGTACAAAACCTACTGAACATTGTTCTAAGGGCTTGGCGTTTATAAACTCTGTTAACCCTGCTAAGCACTTTAAGAATAGATACGCTTATCCTTCTTTTTTTTTTTAATTGAAGTATGGTTGATGTACAATAACTCCTATCATTCTTATTTTATAGTTGAAGGGAGTGAGATCCAGAAAGGTTAAGCCACTTGCCCCAGAGTCAGGGTTAGGAAGTGGTAACATCGAGATTTGGAGCCAAGCCTTCTAAGGGCTTAGGATGGGGAGTCTGGTGCATGGTGATTACTTGAATTTTGGGAGCTGTCATTTTTGTATTATTGTTAATGTTATATAATCTTCACTGTTCAGAAAGTCAGTGCTGGAGATGGGCTTTTAGTGGTGGAGAGAGGACACTGAGTCCAGCAGGGAATTCTGCAGTTATAGTGGGAGGATACCAGTACTTAGAGCCTCCTAGTAAGTGTTAACTGAAACTTTGCAAAGACAGGCCACAGTGCCTGGCTCATAGTAATCCCTTGACCAGTGTTAATCATAGCCACTGACTGACTTGGGTTCAAACCCTGGCCCCCTGGGCTTCCCTGGTGGCGCAGTGGTTGGGAGTCCGCCTGCCGATGCAGGGGACGCGGGTTCGTGCCCCGGTCCGGGAGGATCCCGCGTGCCGCGGGGCGGCTGGGCCCGTGGGCCGTGGCTGCTGGGCCTGCGCGTCCGGAGCCTGTGCTCCGCGGCGGGGGACGCCACAGCAGTGAAAGGCCCGCGTACCGCAAAAACAAAAAACAAACCCTGGCCCTGTAGTTACTTGCTGTGTGACCTCGGACCTGCCACTCTAATCTGTAACTTGGAGATCATTTTTACTTTTTACCGCGGGTGGTCGTGAGGAGTCACTGAGATGTGAACATATTCAGTGCCTGGCACGTGAACATTCAGCAGGAGCTACTGCATGGGCATTGGAATCAGGGAGAACTTGTTTTTGAATCCCAGTAAAGTGCTTGGTAGATGTGGCATTTGGCAAATGACTGCACCACAATGAGTTGGTTTTTTCATTGATTAAAATGGGGCTAATTATAGTCCTCACTCACGAAGAGGTTGTAAGGCATCAGCGTGATGCCTGGCATTGGTCCTGGTGAATAGTTAGTGCTTGGTATGTGAAATGCTGTTGTTCTGTCTGACTTACTGAAGCCTCTGCATGCCTTGCTCCTTGAGAGATGTTGGTTGTATTGTCTTTGTCCAGTGGTAAAATCCCGAAGGGAAAAGGGATCTTAGGAGCCAAGTACAGGGTGAAGTGATGTCCGTGGTCGTGTTCATCATCCTACTCGGGAGTAGAGGAGAGAGCCTCACATCTGGGGACTTTGGGAAGGCTTCACAAAGCAGGTGGCAGCCAAGCAGAGTGATGGAGAGCTTGCCAGGAGGACAGGAGGAGCAAGCATTCCAGGCACAGGTGACATTCTGTGTGAAAAGTGGGTGGCAGGCAAAGCACTTGGGTGTTAGAGGGAAAGCTGGGGTCGGAGGCTGGGGGAATAAGAAGAACCAGCACTTCTAGAGTAGGTACTTAGTATACGCCAGGCACTCTTGAGCGCTTTGTACATAGAAACTCATCTAGCCCCACAGCAGTCCTCTAAGGCAAGTAATGTTTGTACCATCCCGGTTTACAGATGGGGACGCTGAAACCCGACTGGTGAAGTCACTTGCCAAGGTCACACAGCTAGTAAGTGGTAGAGCCAGATTTGAATCCTGCAAGTCTGGTTCCAGAGTCCTTACTCTTGTACTATCTCTGTGATACCATAAAAATGGGGGCGGGGGCGCGGGAACAGGCAGATTGTACGTGATGGTAAACAGAAAGGTGCTGGACAGTGGGCCTTCCACACCCTGTAGAGGAGGCGGAGGAGGGATGGGTGAAAAAGATCAGAACTGGGGGCTGGAGTGGGTAGAGGGGAGCGGCGTGAGGGGGGAGGGCAGGGACTGAGAAGAGGAGGCGGGCCAGGTGGGAAGTTTGAGCCAGGGCAGCATGGAACAGGTGGTCCTGGAGTCAGGTAGTAGTGAAGCATCAGGTGAGGAAATGATTTCTGTTAGTTCTCTTTCAACACTGCTGCTCATGTGCAGGAGAAAGTCTCTGTTGGGGCTAATATGTCTTTAACACCTTTCTGGCACCTGCTGATCTTATCCAATCGAAAACTGGTTTTCCATTTCTGCTCTGGGACCCCCTCCTGACTGGTGCCCCACCTCTCTGCCCTGGCCGCTCTCACTTGCCTCCTTGCTCCCTCCCCCGTTCGTGCTGCCCCACAGATATGCCAGATGGGCTCCGGGCTCAGGGCACTGGACTTGCCGTACCTTCTCCTGGAACACTCTTCCTCTGTAAAACTGCATGGCTCACTCCTCCACCTCCTTCAGGTCTCTAAATGTCACTTTAGAGAGCTCTTCTCTGACCACCCATTTAGAATTGCAAGCCCTCCCTTCCCGGGCCCTCTGTGTTTTCTCCATAACGCTAAAGCCTTTCTGACACGTGATATTGTCAACTGGTTTGCTTGTTTACTCTCTGTCTCCCTGTTTCCCATGTCCCCACCTAGATGCCAAGCTCTGGAGTTTGTTTGTTTTTTGCTGCGCCTTGCGGCGTGTGGGATCTTAGTTCCCTGACCAGGGATCGAACCTGTGCCCCCTGCAGTGGAAGCATGGAGTCTTAACCACTGGACCGCCAGGGAAGTCCTCAAGCTCTGGTTTTTGTTAACCTCAGTATTCCTGGCTCCTAGAACAGTGCCTCACACACAGTAGGTTCTCAGGAAAGAGTTTTTGAATGGGTAAATGAATGGGTATTTATGGTTAAGGTCTTGGGCAGGGGGTGTCTTTTTTTCTGTCCCTCTCTTATTCCAGCCAGAAACTTGTGAGGTGTGTGGGAACGGAGATGTGGACATTTGCTGCCCCTGGGCCTTATCCGAGGCAGGAGTGATAGTTGTGGTGACAGCTCTGCCCCAGGCTGACTTCCTGCCAGCTGCTCCAGGCTATTCCTGGGCTGTGAGCCCCCAGCCCAGGAACTCTCCTCTGGCAGGCAGACAGGCAGCGAGAGAGGGACGGACACTTAGCCGGCGGCGACTCATGGGTGCTCTCCCCTTGTTCTCTCTCGCAGGCTGCAGGGAGCAGAGTGAAGGCGAGGGAGACAATGGTCTCTGTAACTATGGGTGAGTCTTCTCTCTGGGGCCCCCTCTCCCCTCTGCCCCTTCTGAGGTATGACCTTGGTTGGGGGAGCAGGCTGGGGGAGGGAGGGCTGGTCACTGGCAGGAACAGCTGTGCTCCGGGGAACGTGGAGGGAGGGCCAGGGCCTGCTGAGGGCCTATCCACCTCCGCTCTGTATCTTGGCCTGCTGACAACGTATTTTGGCCGTAAAGAACTTCAGGCCATAAAGTCCTGAAGTCCAGCAGATTTCTCGTATGACCTCTCAGAGCCTCGATTTTCTCACCTGTAAAATGGAGATAGTAACGTCCTGGGATGTTGTAAGGATTAGGAGTTTATTGCGTGTAAAATCTTGGGCATGGTTCCCAGCAAATGTTAGCTGTTATTATTCTCATGAGCTTTATCACCACATTCTCTTCGAACTGTGTACTTGGGGATTTCCAAAGCACAGAGATTATTAGGTGGTAGCTTTTAAATTTTTGGAGATTTGTACGTATAGAAAAGTACATAAAACATATTTGTGTGGTCATAAGAGCAATTAAAAAGCAAACATCTGAGTGCATCCTTTATGATTCTATTTATATAAAGCACAGAAGCAGGCAGAATCAATCTATGCTGCTAGAAAGTGTTGACTGCCCTTGCGAGGCAGGGAGAAGTGACTGCCTAGGGAATGTGAGGCAGGGGATGCTTCTGGAATGTTGGAAATGTTTTATTTCTTGATCTGGGTACTGGTTACATGGGTATGTTGGTTTATGAAAGTATATCGACTTGTGTGTACTTTTGTGGGTGAAAATGATAGTTCAATAAAAAGGTTTTAAAAAAGCACACCCCCCCCCTCTAACCACCGTCCAGGTCAAGAACTAGAATATTGCCTGCCCCCCTGAGGGCTCCAACCCAATCATACACCCCCTCCCTCCTCCAGATGGAATAAACCACTGTCTTCTCTTTGTGATAATCTCTCCTTACCTTTCTTATAGTTGTACCACTAATGAAAACATTCCTGTAGACTTGGTTTTGAACTTACGTGAATGCAATCATGCCATGAGTTCTTTTGCGTCTGGCTTCTGTTGCTCAGCGCAGTGTCTGAGAGTCAGCTCTGGTGCTGTGTGTAGTTGCAGTTCTTTGCTTTGCACTGCTCCGTAGTATTTACTGTGTGAGCAGCCACCATTTGTTTGTCAGTGGATATTGCATTGTTTCTGGGTTGCAGACAAGCTGCTGTGAATCTTCTAGTGCATGTCTCCTGGTGTGTACAGCAAGCCACGCCTCTGAGTCCAAGACACACGTTGTGGCCCATATTCATATTTCTGAAATTGGGGTTCATCTTACAGCTGGTGCTTGTGATCATTTAATTGGCAGCATATTTTCCTCCTTAGTAGGACACAAAATGATGGTGAGGGCCAGACAGGAGGGCTTTTGCAGTTCCTTGACGTTGCTTCAGGCAGCTAGCTACCCCCAACCTATGTGGTGTTTTTCCTCCCCTTAATAACAGCTTAATTGAGAGGCAGTTCACATTTCATACAATTCACTGAAGCGTACGATTCAATGGTCTTTATATTCTGTGTTCGCAGAGTTATGCAAACATCACCACAATCAATTTCAAAATATTTTCATCACTCCCCGCAAAACCTGAATACCCATTAGCAATCACTCTCCCCTCCCCACTGCTGTCCCACCCAGTCCCTGGCAACCACTAATCTACTTTCTGTCCCTATAGATCTCTACAGATTTACCTCTTCTGGACATTTCACATAAATGGAACTATTGTGTGGTGGTTTTTGATACTTAGACAAAGGTGCCTGCTTTTGGCTAAGGGAACCCAGGGCCCCATGCCTGGACAGGTGGATAGTGCCTGTGAAAAGTAGAAAAAGGTCCGCCTTTCCCCTGGGCTGGTGGAGGATGTCCTGAGGGCATGAGCTCCTCACTTGCCTCAGGCCCAGGGAGACTGGCCTGTGGCTGGGTGGGCAGGGGCCTCTTTGGGAGGGGATGTGCCTGAGCCCCCTACCCCCCACCCGTGCAGTGTCTCATCCAGAGTGTGTCTCTTTCCCTGCTCTGAGCCTCAGTTGTCTTATCAGCAAAATGGGCATAGTAACACCAAATTTCTTCTCATCTAAAATAGCATGGATTGTTGGATGTACTGTTATGTACCCTGAGAAAGATAAAAAAAAAAATGTTGCCAATGAAATTGTGGCACACCATCAATTGTGAGGTAAATCCTAGTTTCAGAGATATTAAAATGTGAAAAAAAAGTTCTCCTTGGAACCAATGATCTTCTCTAACACCTGGCCTGACAGGTCAGGGTCAGTTTGAAGGTCACACCCAAGAGGCCAAGAAAGAACTTTGGAAGCAGTAAAGCTACATGGATGGGGTCTGCCTGGTCTTGGCTCCATGTGTAGCGGTGGCATCATCGTCACCATTATCCCCTTCATCATCATCATCATCATGATGGCTGCAGTGGGTTGAGGACATCCTCTGGGCCACGAGCCACTTAGAGCCCTTTTTGTGGACTTTCTCTTTAGTCTGCACAATGACCAAGGACGTCAGTGCTGTTATCACTAGAGCGTCAGGTCCATGAGGAAAGAGACTCTGTCTTGTGCCCTGCGGTATCCCCAGTGCCTAGAGGAGGACCTGGTGTGTGCCAAGTGCTCAGTACACACTTGTTGAATGTATTACCCTAGAGGACACCGAAGCACCAAGCGTTTGCCCAAAGTCCCTCAGCCGGGAGATGGCAGAGCCAGGATTGGAACCCATGCTCCAAACAAAGCCTATGCTTTGGCCTCAGTCTGAGGCCGGGCTCCTTCTGTGTGTGTGTGTAGAGGGGGGTTGCTTCTGGCACCCAGGGGTCAGCTCTGCACCCCTTCTTTCCATCCACCTGTGAATCCTGTCACCCTCTGGACCTGCACCTGCTGATGGGGACCTGGGTGGAGAACCCAGAGTCCTGGCTCCCCCAAACCAGTCATTGGCCAAGCATGGGGGCGGCGATTGCTGTGGGTCACGCTCCAGAGCAGGGTAGAGCTGCAAGGAGAAGGGCGGTATGGAAGCACAGGAGCTCGGGGAGTCTGCTTCTTGTTAGCAGGGTGGCCTGGGGCGAGCCCCCCGACCTCTCCCTGCCTCAGTTTCCTCCCTGGCAAAGTGGGGGCGTCAATGCTGCTTACCTCACAGGGCTGTCAGGCCGACTTCGTTCCATCGTACCTGCAAAGCTCTCAGGCCCAGGGCCTGGCATTTGATAAGCATTTAATCTGTGGGAGCTGCTGCTGTTGTGGTTTTGCTGCTCCTCTTCTCTAAGGAGAGTAATGTGAATAATGAGCCCTGTCCATGCCCCCACCCCCCAGCCACTTCCGAGTGGATCCAGTTCTTTAAGGAGGCCGGCATTCCTCCGGGACCTGCTGTCAATTACGCAGTGATGTTTGTGGATAATAGGTAAGGCTGCCGAGGGGACAGGGCTGAACTTGGGGAAAGGAGGGGAGTCAGGGGGCTGGCTGGCCCACCCACCCTGGCCTACTTGTGGCCTCCCTGCTGACCCTCCCCTGCAGGATCCAGAAGAGCATGCTGCTGGATCTCAACAAGGAAATCATGAATGAGCTGGGCGTGACTGTGGTGGGCGACATCATTGCCATCCTCAAGCATGCCAAGGTGGTGCACCGCCAGGTGGGTGCTCCACTCGACCCCTCTGTTCCTGGATTTAGGGTGGGGTAGAGGGGCAATGGCAGAGCCGACTGGAGGCTTGGAAGTAAAGGTAGGCAGACTGGATTCCAAGGCTGGTTCCATTGTGTGCTGTGTGATATCGGGCATGTTGCCTAACCTCTCTGAACCTTTCTCCACCTGTAGGATGTACGTAGGCAAACCAGTTTTGCAGGAGGGTTGTGAGTACTAAGTTATATAAAGCCCTAGGACAGTGTAAACAGCAGGCCGCAGTAGGGGCTCACTATAAGTATCACTATTACTAGTTTTCATCTTCCTCATGATAGTTATCCTTACCAGGACTCTTTCTCTGTCCCCAGAACAGGAGCTTTCTATGTGGGACCCAGTTGGTGGCTTGGCCAACAACATGGTGGTTCCATTCTTGGTCCTTCTGCTTACAGTAACCTTGGACTAGTGATTTCACCTCCCCGAGTCTCTGAAACAGGCTTTTCACACAGCCCTGCTGCATGGGGTCGCTGTGGCCAGTTACCAGAGAGTGTATGTGGCACCAAGTGCCAGGCCTGGAGTGAAGAGCTTGTTTAGTTATGATAGCACTTACCAAGCACTTAACGTGGCCTGTCAGGCCCTGTCTTCATCCTCTACTCATATGAGCTCACTTACTTCTCCCTCCATTTGACTGAGAAGGAAGCTTGCTTCAGAGCTGCGCTCTCCAGCACTCCACTTTACCGAGTGATGGCTGCTGGGGTTATTCTCATCAATTTTAGTAGCTCCCTCCATCCCAGGGACAGGCCTTCATCTGTCCACCATCCAAGACAAGACCCCGCAGCGAGGGCTTTCTCAAGCCAGGGATGTTAGCTGAGTTATCACGGAGGTCACTGAGCAAAATGACTTCTTTAAACTTTTAAATTTGAGACCAATTTTAGATTTATAGAAAAGTTCCAACAGTAGTACAGAAAGTTTCTGTACTTCCTTCACCCAGCTTCCCTTAATGTTAACATCTTCCACAGCCATGGTCCATTTGTCAAAACGAAGAAATGGACATTAGTAGTATGCTATTGTTAACTAAATTATGGACTATTTGGATTTCATTAGTTTTTCTACTAATGTCCTTTTTCTGTTCCAGGATACCACATGGCATTTACTTCTCACGTCTCCTTAGTCTCTTTTGCTTTGGGACAGTTTCCTAGTCTTCCCAGGTTTTTGATGACCTTCACAGTTTTGGAGAGTACTGGTCAGGTGTTCTGTAGCATGTCCCTCAGTTTGGGTTTGTCTGATGCTTCATTATGATTAGGAGGGAAATGTTTTGAAACCTCTAACAGCTCAGGCTCTGATCCCCCGAGTTTTGCTCAGATATCTGGGTTCCCTCTTCCGCCAGCTCATGCCCCTGTCCCCATGGTAACCGGGCACCTGTTTTCTTTACAGGACATGTGCAAAGCTGCCACCGAGTCGGTGCCCTGCAGCCCCAGCCCCCTTCCAGGCGAGATTCGCCGAGGCGCCTGTAGCGGTGAGTCCCATGTGTTCAGGCCTCCTTTCCTTCATTCTTACACTCCAGCAGTGAAGGAGACACACCTGGAGTTTGCAGAGGTGGAAGCAAACCATCCGAGGCTCTCGTCTCTTAGGTAGTGAGTGGCTGTATATACAATGGATTTTCGTTTGTGGTGGTTCCATCCTACATAGCCACTGCGAACACCGAGTCCGTGAATACTTAATCACTTCTCCCAGGGGAATACGGGGTCACCACATTTTCATCATCTGACCAATACACAACCTTATTTATGTGTGTTTCTGTTCCAAGACACCTTATTTAATATATGGTGTTGATTCATAAACATTGAACTCACAGCCCGCAGCACTAAAACTCATGCCTGAACGAAACTTATTGAACGCACGTATTTTTTTCCATAAGGCACATCCCAGCGTTCTTGAACTTGGGACACTAGACAGCACCTTATCACCATGCTTGGGGGCCATTTTAAACAGCAAAATCACTAACAAAAAGCACGAAGATGTGAAAATAGCAGTAAGGAGACCGTAAATAGACTGTGGCACTAAATAGACTTGTTTACTAAGTGAGAGCTGTAACAGGAAGGCAGAGCGTCGCCTTGTTTGACCTCAGTTGGGAACGTGTGTTGGGCGACTCAAGTTTTTTGCCTCTCTGTGCGTGTCTGTGAATGACCACAGAGCACCACGAGTATTGGTTTTGAGGTTACGAATAAATTTGTGAACAGGCGAATTTACAAAATAGAATCTGAGTGGTAAGAATCAACTGTATTTATACTTTTGTTTTTTTCAGCAGTGTGACACTTAAAAAATTTAAACATACGTATTAATTAGCTTTCGCGGCTCAGCAAGCCACCACAAAACTGGCTTAAACACAGACTTTAAAAAAAAATTTTTTATTGAAATATAGTTGATTTACAATGTTGTGTTAGTTTCAGGTATACAGCAAAGTGATTCAGTTATACACACACACACACACACACACACACGCACGCACACTCACACATATATATCTTAGTTCCCTGACCAGGGATCGAACCCGTGCCCCCTGCAGTGGAACGAAAGCTCGGAGTCCTAACCACTGGACCACCAGGGAATTCCCTATATATATTTTTTTTCCAGATTCTTTTCCATTATAGGTTATTATAAAATAGTGAATATAGTTCCCTGTGTTACACAGTAGGTCCTTGTTGGTTATCTACTCCATATATAGTAGTGTGTATATATATCCCAAACTCCTAAATTATCCAACGCCCCCCACCCCTTTCCCCTTTGGTAACTATAAGTTTGTTTTCTCTGTCTGTGAGTCTATTTCTGTTTAGTAAATAAGTTCATTTGTATCATTTTTTTAAGTCTGTCTGATTTACTTCACTTAGTATGATAATCTCTAGGTCCATCCATGTCGCTGAAAACACAGACTTTTATTTCTCATGATTCTGTGACTTGGCTGGTCACTTCCGCTCTGGGACAGCTCAACTGATCTCAGTGGTCACTTGGCAGCTCCTAGCACTTGATCTAGGATGGCCTCCCTCACACATCTGATGGTTGGCTTGGTGTCATCTGGGCCAAAAGAGGTGACTTGGCCACATGTCTCTCATCATCCAGCAGGCTAGCCCAGGCTCATCTACACCGTGGTGATTGTAGGGTTCCCAAAAGCAGCATAAGAAGGCAGGACCCAATGTGCAAAGCACCTCTTAAGTCTCTGCTTGTATAACATTTGCTTCTGTCCCATTGGCCAAAGCCAGTCACATGGCTAAGCCCAGCATCAGTGTGGTCAGGGCCTACCCAAAGGCATGGACGAAGGGAGGTTGAACAAATTGGGTTCGTTTCTGCAATGGTCTCCCTCAACTGACATACAGAAAAGGGTTCCGATGACAAAGGGGCAGCTGAGTGACTTTTCACAGATGGAGCACGCATGTAGCCTGCAGCATCCAAATCCAGAAACAGAAAAGATGACTGACGTCACTCACCACCTCTCAAGGGTATCCACTGCCCTGATTTCTAGCAGCTTAGGTTAGTTTTGCCAGTCTTTCAAACCTGTATAAATGTAATCAGGTAGTATGTACTTTTTATGCCATTTTGAGTATCTTAAAAGAGTTTAAAATAGGTTTAAAAAATTTAAACAAAAATACTGATGGAGAAAATAGGCAGTTAAAAGAGTAGGGGAAACAGGCACAGATGGAAAAGGGTGGAGAAGAGTACCCCAAAACATTCCGGTCACTTGTGTACACTTTGTAATATTGAACATGTGTGTCCGCACTGGGAGGAACAAAGTTCGTTGTACTCTGGCATCTGACTGCCGCTCAGCTTCAGTCGCTCACAGAGCTGTTTTCCCTCCACCCAGGTGATGCTTACCTGGCGTGATAACACATCATACCCCTTTTAAGCAAGACCTTGCCCTCTGTGGCCATTGCAAGAGGCAGGCCCTCTCAACTGCTTATGTTTTGTAGCAGAAAACCCCGATCGTGTTGCATTTGGCCTGTCAGAGTGCTGTGAGTGGCGGCTCTGGGCGCAGATTCCACACAGCCACTCATCAGAAAGCCACCCCTGGGAATTCCCTGGCGGTCCAATGGTTAGGACTTGGCGATTTCACTGCTGGGGCCTGGGCGAGGCCAAAAAAAAAAAAGAAAGAAAGCCGCCCCTATCGGGCTGAAGAAATGTCTTGGGAAGATCACGGGAGGGTGTATGCCAAATCATCAGCAGCAGTGAGCAGGCCTGAAAACCGACCATTTCTTCCTGGGCGGTGGGGAGGGAGAAGGTCTCGTTGGGAAGGGCCAATCCCCGGACTTCTGGGTGCCAACAGGGCTCCAGTTCCTGACCTGGGTGGTGGGTATACGGGAATTGATGTTAAACGATCTGTGTAGGTTTGATGTATTTTTCTGTATGCTGTAGTTGTAATTTAAAAAATAACCAAGCAATATGGAATTCTAATCAGGGGTTGAGGGTCGTTATGGGGGACTTCAGGAGGCTTTGAGAGACAGCACATGGCAGAAAGAGAGAAGGCTTTTTTGGGGGTAGGTAGGACAAAATACCAAAGTCTGAAAGCCATTGTGGGGCGGGGGTTGGTGCTGGGCCTGCTGAGCAAGTGGTAATAGCGTGAAGGTTCCCCCTCTCCCCTCCCTGCAGGGCTTCCCCAAGAGCTCAGCAAACCCGCACCCTGAAGCTAGCAGCAGCTGCACCTGGAGACACAATCTGTCTCCTCCCCCCGCTGGAGTTGGCCCTCCAGTCTGCTCGCTGTAGCCCACCTTGCACCCTGGGACATCCCTTCTCCTGCTCCACAGAATACAGGGGTGCCAGAGACTGCTTCCCACCCTTGAGGGAGGTCACCTCTTTTCTTGACCCAGCCCAACTGGAGCCAGACCCACATTGCCCAGGGCCCTGGCTGAGTGACCCCACTCCCCGAATCTCAGTTTCCTCATCTATAAAATTGGTGTACAGTGGAGCCTGTCTAGGAGGGGTGTTGGGAGGTTCGGTGACCATGTTCATCTTTTCAGTAGATGTTTATTGAAGACCTGTGAAGTGCCAGAAACTGTGGTTGGCACTGGGGATACAGCGATAAACAGACAGTGTCTCCTCGTGGGCCTTGCAGTCTTGTGGGAGAGTCTACCAGTAAACAAATAAATGTAATTTTAATGTCAAGCAGTAATAAGGGCAGGGAAGTATTCTCTGAGGAGATGCCGTCTGAGAGGACACCTGAATGCAGAGACAGAGCAAGCCCATTGCTACTGGGGGAACTGCACGCCAGACCTATGAACAGCAAGTGCCCTGAGTGGGCATGTACTTGCTGAGCGAAGAAGATCCTGGAGGCCAGCGTGGTGGAGGGAGAGGGGAGGGAAGAGCTCAGTGCTGGGCTGGGTAACTGATAGGTGAAGTGTGCTAGGAACCCATCTGGTCTGGGGCCTCAGGAAAGGCCCCCAGGGCAGGGAGGGGCAGGCTAGTTCCTGGGAAGACAGGCCCAGGCCAAGCATGCTCCTCTTGACAGTGCAGCCACAGGGTGCCTCTGGCTGCCCTTTCCCTGCCCCTTGCGGTCCCAAGGTTGCCTTCCCCATCCTGACCCCCTTCCCAAGGCCCCGCCCCACTGGACTCTCCTCTTTCCTCCTGGCAGCCGCCTCCCGGATGATCACCAACAGCCTGAACCGAGACTCCCCACCCGGCACTCCCCCCAGGCGGCCGGACACCAGCACCTCCAAGATCTCTGTCACCGTGTCCAACAAGATGGCAGCAAAGAGTGCCAAGGCTGCCGGTGAGGGGACTCAGGCAGGTGGTGGGAGGAGCTGGAGGCGAATGTGGGTTGGCAGACAGTATTTGGGGGACATGTTCCCAACGTTGCAGGGTGCTTTGGAGGCCACAAGGTGTCCAGAGTGTTCAGACTTGGTCAGATCACTGCACCTCTGTGGGCTTCACTGTAGAAGGGGGCTGGTGACACCCTCCCCAGAGGATGGTTGGAAGCACTTGAGATGGTGTCTTTAAGCTTCGTGAGTGCACTGCAATTCTCATGCGGTGACTGTTTCAGTCTCTTTGTACTTTTTATTTTAGTGTGGTAAGAACACTTAACGTGAGCTCTACCCTCTTCACAAAATTTTAAGTGTACAGTACAGTATTGTTGACTATGGGTGGTTCAGTCTTTTTTAACAGATGGTCACTGAGCCCCGCAGTGGTGCCCGGCCCTGTGCTTGATGCCTGGGGTCAAAGGTAAAGAAGCTACCTTTCCTCTTAGCTGCCAGAGGGATCCTTTAAAACCTTCAATCTGATCCTTTCACACCCTTGTCTAGAGCTCTCCAGGGCTTCCCATTGTTCCACTAATAAAGTCGTCTTCCCCTGTGGCCTTACTGGGCCCTGTGACACGTGGATTCACGTCTCGCTTGCTGCCTCGGTTCCCCTCCAGGCTCCTTCTCGTCGTGGGGCCTTTGCCCTGATGTTCCCTTCTCCCGGACCTTCTTCCTCCACAGGCTTTTCCATGCTTGGCCGCTGTTCCTCTTCCAGGTCTCAGCTGGTAAGCTGGGACTGGGACTCCGGCCTTTGGGTTCCCAGGCCCTCCTTCTGTCCGTCACGCACTCCTGCCTTTGGTGGACCCGTCCCCACAGCAGTGATCTTGGCCCAAGTTGAAACTGAGGCCCAGGGTGGGGGCTTGGCTGTTCTGGCCCCCAGCCCCATCACGCCCCGTCCACCTCCATCACCCGTGCCCCCTTTTGGCCATGCGTGTCTGCAAGTGCCTCATCCTCCTTCTGATCTTTCGATTTGTGTGCCATGAGCAAGAACGTTAAAATTCATTTCTAAAGTGTTGAAAAGATGGGGAGCCTGGGAGGGACTGGCTCTCTTCGACCCAACACATTTGAGGAGAGTCTTTCTTTTAAATTGAGGTGTAATTTACTTATGCACGATGCACAAATTGTAAGTATATACCTTGATTAATTTTTAAAAAGTGATTACACCTGTGAAAGCACCACCTTGATGGCTTTTCCACCACTTAGCAGTTTCCCCATCTGAGGGGATTCTGGCTGGGCTGGGAGGTGAGCCTGCTGGGGGACAGAGGGCCAGAGCCACAGAGAGCCTGGGAGGCCCGCCACAGCCTTCTGCGACCCCACTGTGCCCAGACCCCTGAGTTTCCCGGTAGTTCAGCCAGTGGCCTTGGGGGTGGCTGGGAGGATAAGGGATTCCAGTCACGTGAACGCATGGCGATAAAGGGCACGTGTGTGCCCTTTGCAGGGCTTCCAGCCCCCACCCCAGGAGAACATTCCATCCCAGAAGATGCTCACCACCCCCTCCTCCCCCAGCAGCCCTGGCCCGCCGGGAGGAGGAGAGCTTGACTGGTCCCACCAAGCGGCGCCGGGTCACGGCCGAGATGGAGGGGAAGTACATTATCAACATGCCCAAAGGCACCACCCCCCGGACCCGTAAGATCCTGGAGCAGCAGCAGGCAGCGAAAGGTACTGGCCCCGGTGGGGAGTGGCGGGCACAGACTGTGTTTCCCTTTTGCTGCATCTTGCAGGGTTGGTCACGTCCTACAGGCATTGGCCCAGAAGCAGGCTCTGATGGGGTCCAGGGGGTCTTGGACCAAGGGGACAGTGATGGTGACCATAGTAGAGGGGGACGCATCACTGCCTCTGTCCTCTTGTCCTGCAGTTAGCGTATCAGGGCTCCTCGGTGCCTCAGCTGGCGCCTCTTCCCCGAGGGACCGTGGCACGGATTCAGTGCTAGCCTGCCTGTTAAGTGAGTGACTGTGCCTGGCTGAGGGCAGGTGCCCAAAACGGTAGGAACCGTCGTTACGAGCCAGAGGTGTCTGGTTGAGATTCAGTCCATAGCTGGGATTTGAATCTGGTGGTACAGAGATGGTCTTCCTTACAGTGTTCCATTTAGAAAAGTGTAAACGTTCTCATGGAAAAACATCCAGCGGATGCAGAAGCATGTACAGTAAAAACAAACTCTCTCCCCTCACTCCCATATCCCACACGTATCGTTAACCTTTCCAGACCAGCATCTATGAATGTAAATGCATCTGTTTGTACATTTACACATATCTAGGCATTTTTTTCTTTTTAAGCACAAATAGCATTATCCTATATGTATTGTTCTATAACTTTTTTATTGAAGATCTTTTCATCTTCTTCATTCTTTTTAATGGTCGTTTAATATTTTCATAGTACTTCTATACTGTAATCTAGTAAGCATTTTCCTGTTAATGGCTCTTTAGGCTGTTATTTAGGGAGAGCATTACCATTCATCAGATTCTCTGAGAGACCCATGGCCCGAAAAAGAGGGAAAGGAACCAGAAGGGATTAAGAACTCTTACCGCACATGCACTTCACGAATTGGTACCAAGGTGTGAGGACCGGAAGTGTCCATTTTAGTTGATCCTTCCCACATTTGACACTAGCCAGAAGTGTGTGGGTTAAGGTCAGTGTTAGCCGACAACATAGACGTCAAACCTAACTGGGCCCAGTCGGTGCCTGCTTGGACCAGAGCTGCCTGGGGTCTGGGCTGCCTGTGTCGACCCCTCCCTGTCTGCACCGCGCTCAGCCAGGCCTGGGCCCACAGGGGCCGCCCAGCAGGCGCTGGCTGATGGCCTCACTTCCCTCCCAGGTCTCCACAGGACGTCTGTGTTTGACCGCCTTGGCGCCGAGACCAAGGCAGACACGACGACGGGGAATAAAGTGAGTTGGAAATGGGGGAGCCGCTGGGGACTCTCAAATTCTTGTCTTCCCTGGGTGTTGTTCCTGGCATTTCCCACATACATCTCACCCTGTCTCACCCACCTTTCCAGGCCCAGTGCCTTTCTCTGCACTGGTGGCTTCCCTGTCCGTCTTCTATCCCGACCTCTCTCCCGATTTCCAGCCCCGGGGGTCTGGCAACTCACGGACGCCGCCCTCGGCCCCCTGCTACCACCACGTCCCCAAATTGTCCTCAGCATCTTCCCCCAAAGCAAATCCTCCCCTGGGCCCTGTCTCGGGTGCCCCACCGTCCCCACTCCAGGCAGTCTTGAGTCTGATGGGGCCATCTGTCCCCACCTGTCTGCCACCTCTCCCTGCCTGCGTAGGGCAGTGGCCTCCTAGCTGGTCTCTGCACAGCTCCTGTGAACCCCTCCAGCCCTTCTCCCACAGTGGCAGCACGTGCTGCCTCCAGGACAGGCCCTCCCCCCTCGCCCTCGGGAAACCCTTCAGAGGCTTTTCACCACATGCTCAGGCGCAGCCCGCTCTTCCTCCTCCGCCTGCGGTCCCGCCGGCCTAACCACGGCAGCCTGAGCCCGTCGCCTGGCACAAATCCGTCTCTGCCACCGCCTGGCTGCGTGGCCTTGACCGTGTCACTTAAGCCCTTTGTACCTCAGTTTCCTCCTCCGTATAGTACCTCACAGCGTGGTCGTGAGGACTAAGTGAGGTATAGCTGCGTGGCGCGGGGGCTGTTCGGTGCAGTGGTGAGCATCTTTATTTATATATTTTTTAATTTTTAAAATTTTATTTTATTATTTTTGGCTGCGTTGGGTCTTCGCTGCTGCGCGCGGGCTTTCTCTAGTTGCGGCGAGTGGGGGCTACTCTTCGTCGTGGTGCGCGGGCTTCTCACTGCGGTGGCTTCTCGTTGCCGAGCGTGGGCTCTAGGCGCGTGGGCTTCACTAGTTGTGACATGGGGGCTCAGTAGTTGTGACTCACGGGCTCTAGAGCGCAGGCTCAGTAGCTGTGGCGCACGGGCTTAGTTGCTCCGCGGCATGCGGGATGTTCCCGGACCAGGGCTCGAACCCGTGTCCCCTGCGTTGGCAGGCGGATTCCTAACCACTGTGCCACCAGGGAAGCCCTGGTGAGCATCTTTAAATGGCACCTTTGAGTAACTCTGGTGGAGCTCTCCAGCTGCCTTTTCTTCCTTGCTCACCAGGGCTCACCCGCTCTGGCTTTTTCTCACTGCCTAAATCTTATCATGAGCGTGATAATAACACTCAGGATCATGTGGCTTGAAGATGCAGCCATGGAAAGAGCTTCGCACGTAGCGAGTGTGCTGTAAATATGATTCTTATTCCTGTCTTGGGGACTTAGACGGCACTCTTTACTCTCTTAAATGTTGATGCCTCAGAGAAAGCTGTCCTGAACTCCGAGAGGAGATGAGGCCTCCCTGTCCCCTGCTCTCCAGCGCTCCCCTCTCCTCCCAAGAACGCTAATTAAGGCTCATGGGATCTTAATTCCCAGGGATTGAACCTGGGCCCTCGGCAGTGAGAGCGCGGAGTCCTAACCACTGAACCTCCAGAAAATTCCCTGTCGTAATTAGAGAATTACTTGTGCTATATCCGATGCTGGGTCTGTTTTCCCCACTGGACTGTGAGCCCCCTGAGAGCAGGACCAGGCCTGTCTTGGTCACCTCTGGGTCCCCAGCACTGCCCAACAGGGCCAGGTATTGACCTGGGACTCAGAGAATGTCTGCGGAGCAAATGACCAAATTTGCCTTTTCTCTCACGTTCACCTGTAGACCTTTGCAAATGGTCTTCCCTTTCGCCTCCCTTCCCCCTCCCTCTTTATTCGACTCACTTCCACTCGGCTTTCAGATCTCATCTCTGATGTCCCTCTCCAGGGAGCCTTCCCCGAACTTTGGGCAGCGAGGGGGCCTCTCCTGGCCTCCTCCAGCTCCCTGGGCTTACCCTCTCATGACTCTGATCACTGTCTAGTGTGTCACCGATGGGTGTTCTTCCTGACTGTGAGCCCCGTGAGGTAGGCACAGATGAGGCAGCTCTCTGTGAATGCATGTTGAGTGACTGAGTGACTCACTTGTCCTGTCTCTGACCTCCACAGCCCACAGGAGTCTTCAGCCGCCTGGGGGCCACCCCAGAGATGGACGAGGATCTGGCTTGGGACAGTGACAACGACAGCAGCAGCTCTGTCCTGCAGTATGCCGGGGTCCTGAAGAAGCTAGGCCGGGCCCCAGCCAAAGCCAGTCCCCAGCCCGCACCGACTGTCAAAGCCAAGGCCACAAGCTCGGCGGCAACGGCCGCCGCCCCGACGCTGCGGCGCCTGGCTTTTTCCTCACGACCTGGGCTCGAGAGGAAGCCGGAGTCCCTATCCAAAGTCAGCATCATCCAGAGACTGGGCAAGGCTGCCCTTGTGCCGGAGGCCCAGGACAGCCAGGTCACGAGCACCAAGAGTAAGTCCTCGGCTGAGGTCAAGGTCACCATTAAGAGGACTCTGGTGGGGCCCCGGGGGAGCAGCTCCAGCGAGGGCCTTGGTGCCCAGATGGACCACGCGGGCACTGTGAGCGTGTTCAAAAGACTGGGCCGCAGGACCTTCTAGCCCAAGGGCGGGCCGCAGACCCCTCTCCAGACTCCAGGCTCCATCAGAGTCTTCAGCGAGGGCGCGCTCACGCCTCCCTGCCGGCTGCTGGATGACACTGCTTGTCTCCCTCAGGCATTCTGCCAGCCTGAGCTTTCTGGGGATTCACCCGGTTTTTCTGAGTCTGAGATGGTCATTGTGGCCCGGCCTTGCCGCTCTGGGACTTTCCCTTCTCTCCCGTCCTCTGTTCTCTCCTCTCTGACCGTGGCCTTGGCAGGACCCACTTTTCTACCTCTCCAAGTGCCAAGTGCCCTTTTCCCGTCCTCCATTCCCCATCCTCCCTCTCAGCAACGTCTGCTGCCTCAAACCCCGGCTCCGGGCCTCCCTGTCCCCCAGGGTGGGTGTCGTCTGAACGGGCTCCCGTATCCCCCACACCCCTGGCTTCCTCGCTTCCCTCCCTCCTCTGCCCCCTCCCGCCGATGCTATGACTTCTCTCTCTCCGTCTCTTCACCCTGTTCATTTCTTTTCTGTTTTCTGTCCCTGTGGCAAGGCCCGACTGTCCGCTGCGTCCTGCCTGACCCTCCTGCACCTCCGGCCTCCCAGCGGCCCCCTCGTCGGCGGCGGTGGCGTCGAGCCGGTAGAGACTGTTAGCCGCCGTCACTCCTAGGCTGGAGGGACGTCCCCAGACCCCAGGTTGCAGCTGGGGCACCTGCCTGGGCATCATTTTCCCTGAAAGTTGGTGGCAGGTGGGGGGTAAGGGGCACTAAGAAGGGAAGCCAGCACCGAGAGAAGAAAACAGCTATTTTAATATATTTTTGTGACTTTCAGACTGTTTCCCTCCCCTCCTTCAGGGCGAGTCGCAGGACTGTTTTTCACATGAAGCACGGTGTGGGCGGGGCACCCACGAAGGGTTGGGCCTCGTCTCTGAGGGTCAAGCTCCCCACATACATAGGTGGGCCATGTTTTTGCTGCAGGCCCTGAGGTGAAGGGAGTCACGGCCATGGTCATCGTCTAGTTGGGCCTCCTCCTGCCCGCGGCAACCGCAGGGCTCTGTCCCTCTGCTCTCCCCTTCCGCAGATTTCCCCTGTTTCTGCCACTCTGCCTGTGGATGGCTTTCCAGACCGCAGGCCTCATTTGTGCGGGTGCCTGTGGCTTTGACCGTTTACCTACTCACCACTGCACAGCACCTACTCTTTGCCGGGCCTGTTCTAGGAGCTGGGGATCCATCCGTGAGCAAGGCAGACAAGTCTCTTCCCGCGTGGCTGACCTCTCTAGCCAGGGAGACAGGCGGTAAAGTAATCAGTAAATCACAATTTGCCATTTGAACCATTTTTAAGTGTACTGTTCAGGGGGTGCCCAAAGAATTGGAAGGGTGACTGCAAGTGACCAGGGCCTCTTCGATGTTTGGGGCAAGAAGGCCTTTCAGAGGAGGTGACCTGTAGGGTGGTCTGTGTGCAGTTCAGGAGGAGAGCGTTCAGGCAGAGGAAACAGCCAGGGCCACAGCTCTGAGGCGGGACAGTGATCACGGAGGACACCAGCGTGGCTGGCAGGTGAGTGAGGGGCCGGAGGCATGTGGACACCCTCCCAAGAGCGCTGAGGCGTCTGGGAGGGTTTAAAGCAGGCAAGTGATGATCTGAGTTGCCTTTTACAAAGATTGCTTGGGCCGCTGTGAGGAGGACAAGTCGCTGGGAGGGCAGGGGCGGAGGCGGGGAGGCAGCGTGGGGAGAGATGGTGGGTGGGGAGGAGGCAGTGGGTGGACCTTGGGTGCGCTTCAGAAGGGGCAGCAGGACTCTCCACTCGGGTGGATTGGAAACTGGGGCAAGGGGAGGGGCTGGATCACACCTAGATGGAGGACTTGAGCATCTAGAGGAAGGTGCTGTTTGTGGAGCCAGCTGGGGCGGGAGGGCGCTCAGCTGTCAGGGGTTGACTGAGAGGTGAGCAGGCTGCTGGGGCAACAGCTTGGGGGGTGCTCAGGGTACAGCCGTGTTCAAAGCCGAGGGCCTGGCGATACCAGCTGGAAAAGGGTATAGAGAGAGGAGGGGACCCGGAAGGGAGTTGGGGCCCTTTTCCCATGTCGAGAACAGGATCTGATAAGGAGATTACCAAGGCGTGGGCAAGGGGTTTGGAGGAGGACTAACTGCAGGTAAAGCTGAGATTAGAACTCATCCATTTTTTTGGTTTGTTTTCATTGTGGTAAAATATACATAACACAGAATTTACCGTTTGAACCATTTTTAAGCATACTTTTCAGTGGCATTAAGTACATTCATATTGTTGTATAACCATCACCATCATCCATCTCCAGACCTGCTTTTGTCTTCGTAAGTGATCATCCACTTATTTTTAGGTTTTTAGTAACGTCATTTGGGGAGGCTACTGTGTGTCAGGTGGCGTCCCGAGCACTGGGCCTGCGGTGTGAGGGGCCGGACTTCAGTATGAGGGGCAGTGGTAGAGGGAGGACCCAGAGACCCCTTTCCTGGTGAGGGCCCAGGCCAGACCCTCATGGACCTTCTGGACCTCAGAAGGAAAGCAAAGGATGGCAATGTTAAGAAGATTCCAGAGGCCGCCCTGTTGTGTCAGGGCCACAAGGAGGCGCTCACACATATACTCAGGTTTCTTGCTGATCTTCAACTCTTCTTTTTACCACCCGCCCCTAGTAATTTCCTTGAGTTCCACTTCATGGATGATTTTAGCAGCTGCCAGGGTTAACTGGAAGAGTTCCAGTTACTAAATTTTAGAGCACGGGGTAATTTCTTGATGTGTAATAGGAACTGAAATGATATAAAAGCATGTATAGCTCACTTCTCATGAAAAGCTGATGAGGTTAGTCAAGTCACTCTTGCCTCCTTCCGGAGGCGAAGAGGGGAACGAACTGCCGAAGGCCTCACCAGCTGGAAAGGGGCAGCACCGGGCTTGCCACCAGGGAGGTGACCAGGAGCCTCGCCCTTTAGCCCCTGCCCTGTGCTGCCTCAACCGCAGATTTGAGACAAGGCCCTTTTGGAAAGGGGAGGGTGGGGTCATAGGAGAGTGGTTTGGGATTTGCTATAGCTGCCTGTGTGTACGTGTTACCCCGCCCCCACCAACTTACCCTAGGGAGCATTTGCAGCTCTGGGAGACCTCAGGCCTTGAGGGTCATGCCCATCCTGCCACCGGCTGCCACACAGGGTGGAGCCGGACACCTCCTCGGCCTCCTAGCCAGCCGCTCCAGAGCGCCAGTGTCCCACTCACTTGATACGGCGATTCCCCCAAACCAGCCCCAACAGCTGTGGCCCACAGGGGTGCGTTATTTTTTCTCTGGTTCTGCGAAACGTATTTGAGCATAAATAATACACACACACGGTGCAAAATGCCAAGATACAAAGGGCTTCACGGTGAAAAGTCTCTTCCCAAGTCTCCTACCTCCCCAGTCCACTCCTCAGAGGCCACTAGTGTTACCAATGTCTTGGATAAGACTTCCAGAGATGTGTGTGCGTGCGTGCGTGCGTGTGCACACACACACACACACACATACATTCACACGTACATACAACAAGAGGAACACACAGTGCACACAGACGAGCACACACGCACGTTAACGGCCTAGCTTACTTACCCAGTCCTTTTTGGAAGGGAATTCAGCTTGTTTCCAGTTCCTTGTTATTACAAGTAGTGCTGCAATGGAGAAAGTGGGGTCGATTCAGGGATGAATTTGAAGAACTCCAGTCATATCACTTTAGTGCAGACACTGTTATTGGGTCACTAGCAGATCTGAATGAAGTTCTCCCCCGAGATTATTGGCACTCTTCAGATGATTTACTTATACATATATCACCCCATTCCAAAAAGGAATTAAGAGTAGTTGGACTCTTCTAATTGGAGACCGCTGGAGGAAGCGGATCAGGGGATGCTAAGAGCTAATATGGACCCCCACCTAGAAGTACAAAATACGAGCTTTGCTAAGTTGATAGGGCTTAAGAGGTGCTTTGTGCAGTGGGGCCTGCCCTCTTGTGCTGCTTTTGGGAACCCTGCAGCCACCACTGTGTAGATGAGCCTGGGCTAGCCTGCTGGATAATGAGAGACGTGGTGCGGCCAAAAAAGAAAAAGAAAGTAACGGGGGAACCCGAATATATAAAACATGCTTAAAACAGAAAAGCAGTAATTTATTAGCATACATTTAAATGTTTATTTTGCATTAACTCATGCAAACAACACAAAATTCAAAGGTACAGAAGGATATATACAATAAGACTGTTTTGTGCCCTACTGGGCAAAAGACTAGCAAAAAAATTAAAGTCTCAAGTGTTGGGGAAAATTTGGAATAATAGGAGTGTATACTGCTGTTGGAATGTAAGTTGGTATCAACCAGTTTGGAAAATAGTTTGATAGGTTGTAGTGGAATTGAAGATGACATACTCTCCAACCCAGTAACTACCCTTCTGGAGAAGCTTACACATGCACACAGGACATGTATCAGAATGTTCATAAGATCCCTGTTGTAATGCCATAAAAAACTTGGAAACAACCCGAATATCCATCTGCTGGAACATGGGCAGATTGTGACATAGATGTTCTAATTATCTAATGCATAATGAATCACCTCAATACTTAGTGGCTCAGATCAATAATCAGTATCTCTTATGGCTCTGGGTGCTGACTTGCTCAATTAGACTCTTATAACTTGGGCGCTCTCATGCGCTCGCTGTAAGATCTTGGCTGGGGCTGGCGTCCTCTTGAAAGCTTCCCCAGTCGTCTGGTGGTTAACCAATACTGGCCCTTAGATAAAACCTGAGTGTGGGCTATCAGCCAGGATGCCTACATGTGACCTCTCCATGTGGCCTGGGCTTCCTTACAACATGGCAGCTGGGTTCAAAGAGCAAGCTTCTCAAGAGAGTCAGGGGAAACTGTATTGCCTTTTCTAACCTAGCATTGGAAGCCACTCACATTGCTTCACTTCTGCCATAGTCACTAGCCCACCTAGATTCAAGAGGGACCATAGGCCCTACTTCTCAGTGACAGGAATGTCAGTGTCTCATTGTAAGAAGAGCATATGGGATGAGAGATCACGTTGTGGCCACCTTGGAAAAATTACATAGCATTGGCCAAAAAGTTCATTCGGGTTTTTGTAAGATGACAAGGAAAACCCCGAACGAACTTTTTGGCCAACCCAGTACATCAATACTGGATGTATTACATTATGTATTGGATGTGGACTATTACACTTCAATGAAAATGAACTAAAGCTGTACATATCAATATGAATAAAGCAAAACATTGGGTGATAAAAGCAAATTACAGAAGAATATGTGTAGTTTTAAAATATGCAAAATAGGGAGTTCCCTGGTGGCCTAGTGGTTAGGATTTTGGGCTTTCACTGCCTTGGCCCAGGTTCAGTCCCTGGTCGGGGAACTGAGATCCCGCAAGCCGCGCGGCCAACAACAACAACAACAAAAGCAAAATAATGCATATTGGTTGTAGATACTTAGAGTGTAATGAAAGTATAAAATGCATGGGAATGATAAACTCCAAATGTAGGACAGTGGATCACTTCAGGGGTGGGATGGGATGTGATTGGAGAGGTGCACACGGGGTCCAACTGTATGGTAGTGGTTTTTAAAGTTGGGTGGTGGGCACACAGGTGTTCATTGTGTTCAAAGTTTTAATACTTTCTTGGTATCTATTACCAGCTAAAAAAAAAAAACCAATTCTCTCTCCTACTCTAGATGCCTCAGTCATCCAGTTCCCCTCTCCAGGAGCAATCAGTGTTACTGGGGTTTTATGTGTCCTTCCAGAAACATTTCATTTATAAACATAACTATATTTTCTCACTCAGATGGTAGAATATATGATAGTTTTACACTTTGCTTTTTTTTACTTAATATATATCCTGGAGATCATTTCATATCAGTATATAAATAACTTAAGAAAAACACTTTATTGAGATATAATTCACATATGAGACAATTCACCCATTTAAAATGCACACTTCAGTGGCTTTTGGTTATTCACAGGGTTGTGTCCATCACCACAAGTTTAGAATATTTTCATTATCCTGAAAAGAAACACCCACACTCCTTAAGCATCAATCCCCAAGTCCTCCCATATTTTACCGCACCCCCCGCTCCAAGCCCTTGGCAACCACTAATTTGCTTTCTGTCTGTATAGATTTGCCTCTTTTGGACATTTCATATAAATGGAATCATACAATATGTGGCCTTTTGTGTCTGGTTTCTTCCACTTAGCAGGTTTTCAGGGTTCATCCATGTTGTAGCATGTGGCAGTACTTCATTTCTTTTTGTTGATGAGTAGTGTTGCATTGTGTGGACATTGGGTTGTTTCCACTTTTTGGCTATTATGAATAATGCTGCTATGAGCATTCACGTACAAATTTTGTGTAGACGTATGTTTTCAGTTCTCTTGGGTGTATACCTAGGAGTAGAATTGTTGGATCATAAGTTAATTCTATTTTTAATCATTTCAGGAACTGCTGGACTGTTTTTCAAAGTGACTGTACCATTTTACTTTCCCACCAGTAGTGTATGAGGGTTCCAATTTCTCCATATCCTTGCCAACACTTAATTATTTGTCTTCTTAATTATTGCCATCCTAGTGGGTTTGGAATGATATCATCGTGGTTTTGATTTGCATTCCCTGATGGCTAATAATCGTAAACATCTTTTAAAAAATTAATTAATTTTTGGCCGCGTTGAGTCTTCGTTGCTGCGCATGGGCTTTCTCCAGTTGCGGTGAGCGGGGGCTACTCTTCGTTGCGGTGCGCGGGCTTCTCATTGCAGTGGCTTCTCGTTGAGAGCATGGGCTCTAGGCACGCAGGCTCAGTAGTTGTGGCACGGAGACTCAGTAGTTGTGGCTCGCGAGCTCTAGAGCGCAGGCTCAGTACTTGTGGCGCACGGGCTTAGTAGCTCCGCGGCATGTGGGATCTTCCCGGACCAGGGCTCGCACCCGTGTCCCCTGCACTGGCAGGCGGATTCTTATCCACTGCACCACCAGGGAAGTCCTTAAACATCTTTTAATGTCCTTATTTGAAAGAGCTTCCTTTTAAACTAACTGCATAGTATTCCCTTGTGTGGATGTACCTTTGAACCAGTCCCTTATTGTGGGCATTTAGGTGGTTTCTAAGTCTTTTTCTATCACAAACAGCGCCTCTTGTATGTACCATTGTTTGCTCATGTGTGAACATATCCATAGGGTAAATATCTAGGAGCTAAACTGCAGGGACAAAGGGAATGCTCCTGTTTCATAAGTTTGAACTTATGCCATTTGTGTATTTAAAAGTAAATATTGAGAATAATCAGATTTGTTTGAGGAACATTCTAATTTTTCCTCCAGTGTTGACGGCTAGCAGGTTCACATCAGAATAAGCAGCCATTTTATTTCCCTATTTTATTTTGGCTAAACCTTCCATAATTCAAGACTGACTTTTACATAGACTTGAATGTCAGGTTGAGGGAGGGGTTCAGAGCGCATAAACCTACATTCATTGTTCCAAAGTTTTCCCCTAGAGCTTCCTTTTCTGCTCCCTCATAGTTAATGCGGTGCTTGTTTCTAAATAACCAACATAGCATATCCTGGTGATCATTTGGCCTTCTCGATGGTCTATTATGGTTAAGAGCTTGAGCTGTTATGATTAAGAGCAGCTGTGTGATCTTGGGCAAGTTACTCAACCTCTCTGTGCTTTAGTTACCTCCTCACTAAGATGGGAGTAATAGTAGCATCCACCTCACAGGATGATTATGAGGATTAAATGAGTCAATTCATGTGAAGGGCTGAAACAGTGCCTGGCACAGTGTGGTTATCTAATCTGTCTGAAACTGGTGATTTTCAGGGAAGATTTTCCATACCAGCATTAGCATCACCACTTAAAGAACCCTTTAGTGGGCTTCCCTGGTGGCGCAGTGGTTTAGAGTCTACCTGCCAATGCAGGGGACACGGGTTCGAGCCCTAGTCTGGGAAGATCCCACATGCCGCGGAGCAGCAAAGCCCGTGAGCCACAACTACTGAGCCTGTGCGTCTGGAGCCTGTGCTCCGCAACAAGAGAGGCTGCGCCAGTGAGAGGCCCGCGCACCGCGATGAAGAG
Source organism: Physeter macrocephalus (assembly GCF_002837175.3). Classification (NCBI taxonomy): domain Eukaryota; kingdom Metazoa; phylum Chordata; class Mammalia; order Artiodactyla; family Physeteridae; genus Physeter; species Physeter macrocephalus. The sequence continues at coordinate 109,980 of NW_021145336.1, forward strand.
TGGCCTCTGCTCGCTGCAACTAGAGAAAGCCGGCGCACAGAAACGAAGACCCAACACAGCCAAAAATAAATAAATAAATTAATTTAAAAACAAAAAACCAAAAAAAACCCTTTAGTGACATTCTCATTGGCTACAAAAAAGAGCTTTTGGGGTAACTCTTTATTTTAATATAATTATAAGCTTACAGCAAAGTAGCAAGAATAGTACAAGAGATTCCTGTGTACTCTTCAGCCAGATTTTCCAACTGTTTGCTCCATTTGTCTTATCATTCTCTCTTCTCTCTTCTCCCCTCCCCGTCTCCATAAGTGTGTGACACTCACACACACACACACACACACACACACACACACACACTGTCTTTTTGAACCATTTGAGAGTTCAGTTGAACATGATGTCCCTTTACCTCGCAATACTTCAGTGTGTATTTCCTAAGAACAAGAACATTTTTTTTCATAAGCACAGTACAACCATCAAAACCAAGAAATTTAATGAGGATACAATACTCTTATCTAAACCCCAGTTCATATTCCAATTTCATCAATTGTCCCAATAAAATTCATTATTGCCATTTTTATCCCCGGCTCAGAATCCAATTCCAATCATGTGTTGCATTTAGGTGTTATGTCAGAGTTTCCTTTTTTAAACAGTGAATGTTTCCATAACAACACAAAGGTCCAACTTTCTCCAGGAAGGCTTGACGCCTGCAAGTCAGCTGGGTTCCAGCCGGGATGGTCAGCTCACGTGGCGCCATCTTGTGGTAACAGCACAAATAGAGTTTATAAATCGTCTCCTTGGGCAGCTGTGAAGTGATTTAACCTAAAAAGAAATTAGGTGATATTCATATCATCTCATTTTTTCTTAATAATGTGGGAAACTATGTTTTAAATATTTTTCGGTCTTTCCTGGTGGGGCAGTGGATAAGAATCCGCCTGCCAATGCAGGGGACATGGGTTCAAGCCCTGGTCCAGGAAGATCCCACATGCCCCGAGCGACTAAGCCTGTGTGCCACAACTACTGAAGCCCGCGCGCCTAGAGCCCGTTCTCCGCACAAGAGAAGCCACCACAATGAGAAGCCAGCGCACCACAACGAAGAGTAGCCCCTGCTCGCTGCAACTAGAGAAAGCCTGTGCGCAGCAATGAAGACCCAACACAGCCAAAAATAAATAAAATTAAATCTTAAAAAAATTTTTTTCCTCAATTCAAATAATCCACATGCCTTAACCTAGCATAAAATGAGATTTTGCTGTATCTCAAATCTGGACTCACGCAGGTGAAGTCCAGTGCTGTGGGTAAAAATGAGTGCTTGGCCTGAGACATCTTTGGGAATGGATCTGGGCGCCACATTCTGGCTAAGTGATATTTTGCAAGAGACTTCCCCTCTCTGGGCCTATGTTTACTTCTGCAAAATAGGCCTTACAGGGACTTCTACCTGCAGGAACATACTCAGGTCATGGATATAGTTACCAGCACTGTGCCTGATATGTGGGAATTCTTCAATAAAGGTTAAGAGATTATTATTATTTGTTCAACTTTTTGTGAGTGGACAAGTTCAGAGCTGAAGTAAAATTCACCCCAGTACAGAGCTTTAACTTTCCTAATCAAAACCACATTCAGTCAACAAATATTTATTGATCCCCAAGTCCCAACTGTGTGTTAGGCATTGTTCTAGACGCTGGGAATACAGCCCAAGACAAGTCTTTGCCCTCATGGGCAAATTTATGTTCTGGTTTTGGGGGAAGACAGTTACAAAATTAAAAAAAATTCTTTAGTGTTAAGCGCTATGTAGAGAATTCAAATATGCTGAAAAGAAGTGACAGTATGGCTCTTTTGGATTTGGAGTGACCAGGGAAAGCCTCTCTATAGAGATGAGATTTGAACTGAGTTCTGAAAGATAAGAAGGAGTCAGTCATGCAAAGATCAGGATCGGGGGGTGACCAGTCCAGGCAAAAGGAACAGCAAGTGCAAAGGCACTGAGGTAGGAACAAGCTTGTCTTTTTGGTGGGGCAGAGAAGAGTTTAGTGTGTCTAGGATATGGTGGTCAAGGGTGAGAGTAGCTTGAGATAAAGTTAGTAAGATAGGGGCAGCTCACATAGGTCCCTGAAGACCATGGTGAGGCCTTTAGCTTTTATTTCATGCAGGATGAGAAGCCATCTACGTGTTCAGAGCAGATCGATAAGGTGTTCAGTCTTAAGAGTAGAAAAAGTTTTATCCCAAGGTTTGCACTAAAGCACATTTAGCCTCACACGTTTTGGAAATCTGCGATGTGTTAAAAAGTTGAATGTGCATGGTGCATGGTATCTTCTATTAGAATTTTTGAACGATAAAACATTTTATAAAAAGGAAATGGGAACCAACATTTACAGAATCCCTTATCTGTACTACTGCCAAACACTTAAAATGACTCTAAAAGGATCTTTCCAACACAGTAGCATCTAGGGTGGGGCTAAGTAACTTCTGGCTGCGGCATCAAAGATATTATTTCAACATTTCTGTATAGTGTGGGAAACTCTTTTAAATAAAAACTTCTTTTTTTTTTAACAGTTCCAGTCTTCTTTGGGAATCTGATCAATGCTATGGACTTTCTCCCTTGAAAATGCTCTGCTTAGGATGAAGAAAGGGGAAATCTGAGTATTCCTGCTTGTATCTCCTGATCACCCATGTAGCAGGGAGGGTCCCCCTCCCCAGAGCCACTGACAGGGATAGACCCCTCCCCCAACTTTGTCGGGTGGAGTGGAAGCCTCCCCATCTGGGACTACCAGGAGGTTCTTTATGGCTGGCCCAGGCAGCTTGCCCCATCACCTTTGGAGTGCAATCTTTGAGAAGGGTTGAAATGAACTCTAGGGGCTTATTCCCACTCTCTGGGGACAGAAGGGGACTTTGAGGAGATGCCCTTTCCATCCCTCAGGGCAGGATTCTTCATCATCTTTTTTGAATCAAGAGGCCTTTGAGCAGACTAAAGATGAGAAGCTTTGGGCCCTTCTCCCCAGAAAAGTGCCTGTGCGGCCCATATTTATAGTTATAGGCGGGAAGTTCACAGAATAGATTAGAGGCTAGAGAACAATTTGGGGTTTTAGGAAATTTTCTCCTCAATCACCCTTGATGTGGAAATTGAGAGACTGAGACCCCCAAACAATAATTAAGTGGTTTGCCAAAGCAACACAAGGGACAGAAGTAGGGCTATTACTTTCCATTTTCCGGCATGATATGAGCTCAAAGCACAGGCTCTTCTATCAGACTACCTGGGTTCAAATCCCGCCTCCAGCCCTAACTTGTCCTCGGACCCTGAGCAAGCCCGTTAACATACTGTCCCACTTAACCTCCAAGATTGTGTTGACAGCAACAGGGTAGCATTGGTGAGATTGTGTCAGGAACAGAACCTGGCCTGTAATAATTGCTAAATGAATTCTATTGCTACTGTTTTGCAACGAGGAAAGGCAGGCTCAGAGAAATGATGTTATTTTGACAAGAACACAGGAGAAGCATGATTAGAACTAGGGCCTATTTCCAAAGCAAGTTAAGTGTTGTTCACTCCCAGACTAGTGTTTTTCGAACTGCAAGGCACGACCCATTAGTGGGTCAGAAAATCAGTTCAGCAGGGTCTCAAACATCACTGAAAAAAAAATTAAATATCAGAGTGCATCATACATAGGGTAAATAGCATTTGGTTGCACCTCACAGCTTGTGGGATCTTAGTTCCCCAACCAGGGACTGAACCCGGGCCCTCAGCAGTGAGAGCATAGAGTTCTAACCACTGGACTGCCAGGGAGTTCCCTTTGGTGACACTTTTGTTTCACGGGATTGTAAGTATACACCTGTGTGTTCTTGGTCTTTTTTTTTTTTGATTGCGCCAGGGATCTTAGTTCCCCAACCAGGGATTGAACCCGGGCCCTCGGCAGTGAAAGTGCCCAGTCCTAACCGCTGGGCCACCAGGGAATTCCTACTAGGTCTTAAAATAGTTTGAAAGCCATTACCCTTTACTACTAGTGCCCCTACAATTTCAGACACAAGCACACGGAAGCTTTCAGTGAGATCTCTGTGTCTTGTAATCCATCCTGTTTCCCAGGAGGGGCAGGGATTCGAGCTAGCCCAGGAAGACTTAGAGGTAGGGGAATGGGCTATGAGCTGTTCATCCTGGAGTGGAGTAAATCGAGTAGGCCAGAGTAACCTTGAGTCTAGATTAGAGCAGAAGGGCTACTTTTTGAAGCAAATATTCCTCGAGAGCCCACTCTGTGCCAGGACCTTTACTGGTTAGTGTTAGGTACACAGCGATGACTAAGATAGTCCTGGACTCTTCCTTCTTGGGGCTCACTGTGCAGTGGAGGAGACAGATCTGTTACCAGGCAGTGAGAGGCTAAAATGGTCAGGGTTGTAGGGGGGAGGCTCTGGTCAGAGTGTGATGGGGAAGACCAGGAATTAGGAACACAGAGCAAAGAGTTCCAAGCTGGAGACCCACCAGCAGAGGGCTAGTTCCAGCAGTAGGTTTACCTCTGGGGAAACTACCACCCCTGAGTAGGACTTTGCCTGAGACACTCTCGCAGACTTTGGTGGACCCAGGGTTCTTCAACTCCCAGCCAGGCCTTCTGTGTGGCATTACTGGAACCCAAATTCATAAAGTAGAAAGCCCCACCCAACCCATGAGAGAGCAGGGACTGGGATCCGGATGTCTCACAGCTGTCTACTACACTAGCTAATACACGGGCCAGAATCTGTGCAAAGCTCTCCCCCCCCGCCCAGGGCGATTTTAAGGCCTTTGTAGTCCCAAGTTACCCCGTAAAAAAGTTCTATCTCATATTTAATTGCATATATATCATGAGCAGATAGGATTAATATTTTGGAGTTATAGCATGTCTAATTGACATACACCGTTCTGTTTACATAAAATAGCCCAATAGCCCAGGGACGCAGCTATGATTGTTTCCATTTTGCAGATGTGGCTACTGAGGCACAGAAAATGGTAAAGCCTTTTGCCCACAGTCACCAGTAAGGAAATGCAAAGCTGGGTTTGTGTGGCTTCAGAGCCTGTGCTGAACCATGAGAGGAAATACTGAAAAGGAAACCCTTCCTAACGCCCGCTCCAAGGCTCTTTAAGAGCCTCGGAACCTGAACTAAAAGCGAGAGAAGAGTAAAACCAGATCAAAGCGTATGTAAATAAGGACCGGGGGCTGCCGGGAAATATCATCGCGGCTAGCCTACAGGGAAAGCGGGCGTCAGAGTCTTACTGAGCCTGCGCAATCTTCTTTTTTTTTTTTTTTTTTTTTTTCCGCCCGGCGCCTGCGCGAGGCACATCCCTTGCCCACACCGGTTCAAGTTTGCCTAATGTACGCAGGCGCCCTTCTCTGAGTCGGCCACCTCCCCTTCCTTGCGCTTGCGCTCTAGAGCTGTTCGAGTTCCTTTCTCCCTCTCTCACGTCAGTTCCTGTTTGTGGCGGGAGAAGGCGGTATTTCCGTCCAGAGGGTGGGAGGGGGCGGTAAGCGGGGGCTGGGGGGAGGGGGCGGGGGGGCCGCGCCGCGCGAGCCGTTGGGCCTGGCTCCGCTAAGGCGTTGGTGCTGCTGCTGCCGCCGCCGCCGCCGCCGCCGCCGCCGCCGCCGCCGCCAGGAAACACAAGAAGCGGGATCAAGCGTAGCGTGGCGATGGGCAGGAGTAGAACCCCGCCAGAGAGGCTGGGCGGCCGCCGGTGACAGGTGAGTGCGCCAGCGCGTGTCCCCAAGCGCCCCCCCCCCGCGATGGTCGCGTCCGGACCCCCAGCAAAGCCGCACTGGGCCGTACCACCGGTGCCCGCTGGGCGGGGACCGTAGTCCTTGAGCCCCCCCCTTCCGGGACTGAGTTGGGGAGGCTGCGCGGGGGCGGTTGGACTAGCCCCGAGGGGGCGGGGGCGGCGGGCTGTACCACTGAAGCTGCAGGGGGCGCATATCAAAGTGTGGGGACCGAACCACTGAAGGGCTGGAGGCGCAGACCCCTGCGTGCTGGGCTGGGGGTTGAGCCAGTGGGCTGGGAGCGGAGAGCCCGCCTGGTGTGCGAGGGCTAACTAAGCGTTTGAGGGGGCGCGTCTTACCAAGTGTAGGGGGCTGTGGAAATAGTTCTAGAGGGTGCTTAGAGAGGTAGGGGCTTCTGGGGAGGGAGCTGTACCTAGTGTGGCCCGGGTAGCGCCCTCTGGGTTGTACCACTGAGGTCCTGGCGGGAGCCATCCTTAGAACGTAGAGCCGCGGTATATCAAAGGAGGAGGGCTGTGATGTTTATAATTTTGAGGGATGGCGGAGGGACGGTCCCGAGTGGGTGTTCAGGGGAGTACTTTGGGAGCGCTGTAATGCCGAGCGATGAGGAGGGGGTTCTGCCTCCTGTGTTTGGTGGGTGGAGCTTGGGGGTTTACGCTGAGCTGGAGGGGGAATCACCCTTTATTGAACTTCTTATTGACTTTGAGGAGAACTGGATGGTCAGTGGGACTGCTGTCTACCCTAGAACCTTTTCATGTTATTAAACCTTATTTTTAGGTGTGTTGGGACACCTCTGTGGCAAATTCTTCCCATGGTTTTGGCTGGGGCGTGGGGAGAGACGTCTTAGAAGCTTCTTGTTTTCTGAGCTTTCGGCTCCATATTAGGGAGGGGAGGGGGTATGGAGCTTGGATTTGAGGATCTGTGTCCCTGGACCTGCTTAAGACTTGGGAGGAAGGAGTGCTTTGAGGGACATTTCTCCCCGAGGGGAGGGTGGCTGGGACATCTTCATCCTTGGAATTCTGAGCACCCCTTTCCTCTCATTTGGAAGGCACTTGGGCTCAGCAAGAGACCTGGGCGTAATTAGGTCTTCCATGGTCTGCCCTTGAACCTTGTTTACTCTTCCTGTGTCGGAGAAGCATCAGGAGCTCTGGCCTGAGAGTGGTTGGTGGTGGGTGCCAAGGGGCCAGGCACCACCCCAGGCCCCTCCATCCTGGCCATGAGGCCAGACACATGTTTGTGTCTCCTTGGTCCAGCCGCCCATCATGTTTACGCTCCCCACCAGGCGATAACAGTTGGCTTCACCATTAGGTGGCAGTGAGGCTGAGTGCTGTTTTCCCAGCTGTTCCTCTCTGCATAGGCCAAGGGGACTTGGTGGCGGTGCCCCTGCCCCACACTGACCCAGGGAGGAAGTCTGCTCCGAAGGACTTGGGGCGGCCAAATCCCGCATGAATCTGGTTTTTCACTGTGGTTGCTGGGTGGGAGCTTGGCTCCTCAGGCCAGCCTGTGACCTTGGCTTCCTCCGTAACCTTTGTCCTGGGTCTGGAGTTCCCAGAGGGCTGGCCATAAACCCTGATTGACCCAGCTAATGTGGGCTGGTGATGTGGTCAAAGGGGGCAGACAGTCGCTCTGGTCCACATCATCAGCTTCCTAGCTAACTGGTTTCCATGGGTTGTGGTTGCTGGAGAGAACAGTCCCTGAATCTCTGTGAGGCCACGGTGGCTCTGTAGAATTTCTCTGCGCCAGGGGTTTCTTTCTCTGGTCTGCCAGCTTTTCGAGGGTTTGCCTGATGGGATTAACAGCAGTAGCAAAAACAATAATCTTGAGACCAATGGCTGATATTTATTGAGTGCATTCTGTGTGCCATACACTGTTCAGAATGCTTCACATGGATTAACTTGCAGAATGCCCATAGCATTTTGTGTACTGTTGTCATGATCTCCATTTTAGAAGGGGAAACTGAGGCACAGAGTGGCAAATCATTTCCAGAGCTAGTGAATTTTATCGAACATTCACCTTATGTCAGGCATGTGACAGGCCTTTTACACACATGACCTCATTTATTTTTTATTCTTTTATTTTTATATATTTATTTATTTATGGTTGCGTTGGGTCTTAGTTTCTACACGCGGGCTTTCTCTAGTTGCGGCAAGCGGGGGCTACTCTTCATTGTGGTGTGTGGACTTCTCATTGCGGTGGCTTCTCTTGTTGCAGAGCGTGGGCTCTAGGTGTGCGGGCTTCGGTAGTTGTGGCACGCAGGCTTAATAGTTGTGGCTCGCGGGCTCTAGAACGCAGGCTTAGTAGTTGTGGCGCACGGGATTAGTTACTCCGAGACATGTGGGATCTTCCCGGACCAGGGCTCGAACCCGTGTCCCCTGCATTGGCAGGCAGATTCTTAACCACTGTGCCACCAGGGAAGTACCCCATGACCTCATTTAAATCTCAAAACACACCCATGGGGTAGGTATGGTTATGCCTGTTTTATAGACTCCTATGAGCTAGGTAGCAGTGTGATACCCATTGTACAGATGAGGAAACCAAGACACTTGCTATGAAGTGAAATAATTTTCCCGACGTCTCAAAGTTGGAAGTGGTAGAGCTGGGACATGAACCCCTGGCCTCGTTTGGCCTCACAGTAAACCGCTTGTCAACATGTAACTGGAACAGTGGTTTAGTTGAATCCAGGGGTGGATATGGTGTTTCTGTCCATTTTTCAGAGTCAGAAATTGGGGCTCAGGGGAGGAATTGCTTTGTTCTAGGTCTGTCAGACGCTTGGGGGCCAGACTGGGGTTTGAATGAATTCTTTGCTCATGGTCCCAAAGCTGGAGAGGGTCTCTGTCACCTCAAAGCTCCTGCCCTAGACCCTGCCAGCTGCAGGCATTTCCTTCCCCTCACCCTTGGAGCCTAGGGCTGCCATGAGCACCTCTGCCAGCAGCCAGTCTAGCAGTTTCTGGGCTTGCTGATAAAACTTGGTCCCTCTTCAGAGTTGAGCCAGGGCATCTTTTTTTTTTTTTTTTTTTTTTTGTGGTACGCGGGCCTCTCACTGTGGCATCTTTTAACCTGGGGCAGAATGTCTGCTGGGAGCCGGGAGGAAACAGCAGGAGAGACATGTAGGGGGTGACACAGCTACGAGGGGACCCGTGTTTGAGGTCCCTGCACAAGGATGGTGTAGTGGGCATGTGTGCAAGTTCTGGTGCTTTCATGTTCTAGTTGTGTGACCTTGGGCCACAGTATTCACCTCTGTGCAATGGGCTCAGAATGACATCCCCCTCAGGCTTTCATGAGGATTAAATGAATGAATCCAAGAGAAGCGCCTAGAATGGTGCCTGGCCCTGAATAAATGCTCCGGTGGCAGTCTGAGGGCATCGATCCTTCCCCACCACCCCCACCCTCAGTCCTCTCAGGCATCATCCTGGAATCCAGCCCCCAAGCCTGGCCCAGCCAGGATCCAGGAATCTGCAGTCCTGGTTTCTAAACTCTGTAAAGAGCTGTACCGAAGTGCTTCAGTGCTTCAAATCCAGCCCTACCACTTGCTGCCTGTGCGACTCTGAGCATGTTCTCAATTCTTCTGAGCTCATTTCATCATTTGTGTCATGGGATGATGATAATTCCCTCCTGATAGGTTGTTGTGAAGGTTAAACGGGTTAATTTCTGGAGAGCACTTATAACTGTGCAGGTGTAACAGTAAGCCTGCAGTAAATGTTTCCTGTTATCACTATTTAAGAAGAGTGCTTGGGGCTTCCCTGGTGGCGCAGTGGTTGAGAGTCCGCCTGCCGATGCAGGGGACACGGGTTTGTGCCCCGGTCTGGGAGGATCCCACATGCCGCGGAGCGGCTGGGCCCGTGAGCCGTGGCCGCTGAGCCTGCGTGTCCGGAGCCTGTGCTTCGCAACGGGAGAGACCACAGCAGTGAGAGGCCCGCGTACTGCAAAAAAAAAAGGAAGAGTGCTTGGCACATGGTGAGCCCTCGGGATATCTTAACAATTGTAATTCTTATTACTTCTGCTAGGATTTTGATTGAAGGCCCTTCCCAGGTTACAGAGCCTTGTGAGGTAACACCAGGAGGAGGGCAGGGCTGAAATTAGCATCTCCATTTTCCACGTGAGGAAACAGGAGATTCTGGAGGCTTGAGGGGCGGGGCAAATGCAGCCCCCAGGTGCCCGCTATCTCCTACACAGTTGCTGCCCGGAGCCCCTCCTCGAGGTCGAAATTCTAGCTCCTTTCCAGATGTCATACTCTGCTAAACCCTTTTCCTCCTTGTGCTTTTATTGACTCTCCACCGTAGCTCCCAGGAGTGGTGGTGACGGCCGTGACCTGGGTGAGAGCAGTCCTTTTGAAGGCCGAGAGGCACAAGGGTGGTGCCCAACAGGGAGGGTAGCAGCAGTGCTTATGGGAGTCAGGGGCCAAGCCTCTCACAGCCTCGCGGGCCTGGGCAGGAAGTGTGGCTTTGATCCCTAAGGCATTGCAGAGCTGAGGAAAGGTTTCATTCATCCACCACCATTTATTGAACACCTGTTCTGTGCCTGGCATTGCTTCAGGTGCTGGGGACACAGTGGGGCATTCAGCAAAGGCCCCTATCCCCGTGGAGCTGAGGGAGATAAACCCTAAACCTGCTGAATAAACAAGGGGCAGGTTAAAGGGAGGTGCTTGGCAATTAAAATCAGGTGCGATGGGCTGTCAGCAAGGCCTCTGAGCTGCTCTCAGATTGACAAGGTGACCTGAGGAGAAGGAACAGCCTTGGGGTGTGGGGGGAACCACAGTGCAAAAGTTGCAGGGAGGACTGAGCTCAGTGAGGTGCAGGGACAGGCTGCACAGAGGCCCGTGTGGCCCTGCAGGGTGAGGCGAGGAGCGGCTGAGGACAGGCAGGGTCACTCAGAGCCTTGTAGACCATCTTGAAGAGCAGCTTGGTCAGATTTAGGGTTTTAGAAGATGCCTTTTGCCATATGAGAGGTTCTCAGGCTTCTGCGTGGGGTGGGGGGAGATTTTAGAGCCGGTCAGGGAGTTTCACATGCCTCCCACTTCCCCCTTGAGTAGAATCTCTGCGGTAGAGAGTGAGGGCCTTGCTGGTTGCCTCCCTCCTCTGTGGTTTTCACACCGTGTTTCCCAGGGCCCATGGCTTTTCCCTTTAGGGACAGATGGGGGAGGCTCAGTGGGCTAATTTTCTGCCCACCCCTCCCCAACCAAACAGCTGATAGCAGATAACAGCACAGAACAACAGTAATACCTGCTAAAAACTGTACTTGCTGATTCTGCCTTCCACTCAGCTTATGGCCTAAGGGCCTGCAACATTCCTGGCACTGCTCTAGAACTTGGAAGACTGGGCCTTATGGGCCTACCTTCTACTGGAGGCAAGTACCCAGCAAACAAACTAATAATAGGACATCAGGTTGTGATGAACGTTTCAAAGGCAAAATGAATGGGGGTCAGGGGAAAGAGAGAGTGGGGACGTTATGTTTTAGCTGGAATGATCAGGGAGGGCCTCCCTGGGGAGGTGACCTGTAGGTAGGACTGGTGTGCAGTGAAGAGCCATGGGAGACTTGAGTGAAAACCCCTCAGACCGAGGAGGAATCAGCTGTGGTTCCCACCTCCCGGGGTGAGAATTGAGGCCTGGAGAGCCTTGGTAATCTGTGCGGGGTCCCCCAACACTGACAGGCTTTGTATTTGGGCAGAGTGGCTCCAGAGTCCCCCCAGCCCAGGAAGGTGCTTGGTAACCATGGACTTCTAATCCCACACCTGAGCCTGGAACTTAAGGCTTAACACAGTAAGCAGGAGCCTGGCTGTTGATTTTCCCAGGCTCAATCTGGAGTGTCTTCCTGGAAGGAGCAGAGCCCCTCAGAGCAAACATCCTTGGGCCTCCAGAAATCCCTTGGGATGGGGGGGATGGAAAGGAGTATTTTTCTCAGTTGATCTCCAATCCTCTGGAGGACCCAGGGACACCCCTCCCTGGGCCCCTCTTCAACTTCCCAAGAGCTCTCAGTGGAAGGCTCTCAGGCACCAGGCCTCTGGGCTGCACGGTGGGGTGGTTCCGTGGCAGGCTCTTCTGGACAGCCAGCCAAGCAGCAGGAGGCCCAGCTTGGGGAGACAGCCCTGGGAGCAGACCGAGAGGGAGAGAGGGAGGGAGGGAGGGAGCAGGAGTGGGAGGGGTGGTGGAGTGGGAGCTCAGCCTGGCCCCTTGGGGGCAGGACCTGCTGCCAACTCGGCACCCACGTCAGGTCCCCGCTGTCCTGGGTGCGGGAACAGGGGGCAGCAAGCCAGGGCTGGCCGAGGAGAGACTACATGTCGGAGGTTCCTGCAGGAAGTTCCTCAGGCCCAGCTGTCCTGCCCAGGAAGCTCTTCCGCAGATGTTGTTTCTAAGGGTGAGGCCAGAAATCCAAGGCTGCCTTGGTTTGCCACCTTGTGGGCCCTTTCCAAACGGGCTGGGGTGGCTGCCGCTCCTTTGCCCCCCTCCCCAGGCCTTTGCAGCCTGGTTTCAAGGTGTTCATCATCTGTGTAGTGGCCTGGGCTGGGGGCAGCCAACCTACGTGTGAACCCTGCTCCTGGCTCCTGTCTTGGTTGCCATGCAACGGTGGGGGCCTGATTTCATCCCTTGGAGATGCATTTTGCTCAGCTGACGGCACATCCCTGCCGAGAGGGGCTGTAGGGGGGATTCAGGGAGCTAACGTGTCAGAAAGTGTGTGGCGTGGGGCCTCCAGAGAAGGTGCTCAGTGGATCTGAGCTGCTGTTGCTGGAGGTTGTCAGGCTGGGCACCTGAGAACAGAGAAGGGGCTCTGGATGTGGCCAGCCGGGGCTTATTGGTTGGCAGGGAAGGAGTGGCAGGCCAATGAGCTGAGGTTCCCACTGGGGAGGGCACCGGACAGGAACACTCATCACGCCCGTTGCTGAGCAGGGGCTCAGCCAGACGCTACGAGCGCTCCGTGCTTGCTCTTTCAGACACACAGCAGACCATGAGGTAGGCAGCGGTCACCCCATTTTGTGGAGAGGAAACTGAGGTGCAGAGCGCTACATAGGATGCCCGTGTATTGCTGAGAGCTGGCGGGGTGGGCTCTCTGTGCCAGGCACTGCTCCAGGGCTGTATGCGCCTGCTTCTCACCACGACCTGGGAGCTCGGTGCAGCTCTTCTCCCCACATGAAGGCCCGGGAGGTCATTGGATTTACCCAAAGTTAAAGTTTTAATAGGTGACAGACATGAAATTTGAACCCAGCTCTATCTGGGGTCAAGTCTGCCTTTTTAAGACTGGCTCTTCTGCCTCTGACCAATGCCATGGCCATTCTTTCTGGGATTGTTACTGCTGTTCTTTTTTGCTTTCTCTTCTTCTGGACAGAGCTGGCACAAGGTAAGCCTCAGTCGTCCTGGAAATGAGTGAGTTAGATCCACCTGATGCCTGCTTGGGAGAGGGGTTGCGGCTGCCTCTCATGCCCGTGGAGCCCTGACCTTGGCCAGCTCCATCCTTCCCCAGAGGCCATGGGGATGGGATGAGGGTGGAAGGCACTGATTCCTGAATGGCCTCTGGAGCCAGCTTTGGCTGTTTCTGGTCATTTGTATATTCCATTCTCTCACCAGATAATTTACCGAGTACCTACTTTGTGCCATGTATAGTTCTGGACACCGGGGAGCAGCACCTAGTCTAGAGGAGGCCGCCGAGAGGTGATGTTTGCCTTACTGGTGCTCCGAGGAAGGGAACAGAGATCTAAGCTGGCCATGGTGGGTGGGGGGTGCGTTGGGGAAGTCTCCTGAGGTGAGGCATTCAGGAATGGGCCAGGCAGGGTAGAGTCTGGGTAAAGGCCCTGAGGTGGGAGGTAACTTGATGTGGTGGTGATACTGAGAGTAGGCCACTGTGGTGGAGCTGGGGGAGAGGGAGGGAGTGGAGGGTGGTGGGACCCAGGTTGTTTGGGTAGGTCTGGGGTCTCCTAGGGCCGTGCTTCTCAAACTGGTGTCCAGAGACCTAGGTCGGGGGTGGCCGGTGAGGGTGTTGAGCATGTGTTTTGGGGTGGTGTCTGCGAGTTGTCTGCTTTCTTTCTAGCTGTGTGTTTTCATTTATATGATATTTTTTAAAAGGTTAATATGGGCATGTCATGAATCATCTGGCTGATTCCTTTTAACCAGCTAGTGACAGTATTATCATAGCTGCCACTTCCATAGCTCTGGCTAAGTGAGGCTCAGGCTGGCCCTTGACTTTGGAGTTCACCTTTGTGTAGTTGCTTCCCGTCTTCTACCGGTGAGCCGGCCTCACCCCCAGCTGTGCTGGAAGCACGTTTCATTGGGTTACCACGACGACCCTGGGTTGTCAAAAAAGGCATCTTTTGAAATAACATAATAAATGCTTGGTCTGGTTGGTATTAAGATCAGATTTTATAGCCGGAGGATGCTGATGTTCAGAGAAGCCTCCCTTGCAGCCTGGAAGTGGAAGTCAGGATTTGAGTCCAGCAGGACTCCAGGTGTGGGTTTGGGCCTCGGAGCCCTGTTCCAGCTGTCTGGAGTGAGCAGGTCAGGGTCATGGCTCCGGAGTGATGGTGTAGTGTGGGAGCATCTCCTCGGCAGGGATGACCCAGCCCTCGGGCCTGTGAGCATCCATAGTACTTGGCTCACCCTCACCCCCGCCCCTGCCCTCAGGCTCCTGGTGCCTCGTTAAGAGAGGTTCTATAGAGCTACACCTCCAATATGCTAGCCACTAGCCATGTGTGCCTATTTAAATTTTAAGTAATTAAAATTAAAGTGAAAATTTAGTTCTTTAGTTGGACTAGCCCCAGTAGCCACATTTCCATCATTACAGAAAATTCTGTTGTCTCGATCAGCCGTGTCCTGCACTCACCGGCTGTTATGGTCTTGGGCACACAGTTTATTCTCTCTGGGTCTCTTGTTTCCTCTTCCAAAGAATGGGGATGGTAATAATATCTACCTCACAGGGTGGCTGTGAGGATTATTAATATGAATCCAGGCCTGGCATGTTGTGAGCGCTCAGTAAGTGTTAGCCCTGGTTAGGACCCTGCCTGTTTGCTCCAAGGTGCCCTAGGGATGACGTGGGGACTCACACCATCAGGCCCTGCCTCAGGGCACGGCGGGGAGGCAGGCAGAGGATGGTGGTGCAGAGCCGCTCCTGTGAGGAAGGAACCCCTCAGCCAGATGGGAGGGGCTGTGTGTGTGTGTGTGTGTGTGTGTGTGTGTCTGTCTGTCTGTGTGTGTCTGTGTGTGTGTGTGTGTGTGTGTCGGGGCAGCCCTGTTCTTCTGCAGGGCATCAAGGATGGTAAGGGAGGGCTGGCTGGGGTGAGGGAGGGGCTCGGTTTCTTGGGAGTGAGGGTAGAGGGAGGTGGAAGAGGCTCAGGCTGGGACACCGTGATGCAGTCTCCTCCGCTGTGTCCTAGCTGTCCAGCCTTCCTGTCCTCAGTTTCCCCCATCTGTGAAGTATGGGTCCTTGTGGTCCCCAAGTGAGCCAGGTGGTGGGAGTGTTGGGCCAGTGCATAGGGCTTCTTCTGGGCACAATTGCTGGAGAAGGCTGGGATGCAGCTCCTGCCTCACTGGGGCCACGGGATTCCACACACTGCACCCTCTTCAAGCTGACACTTGCCATCTCTCTCCAAGAAATAGCCACAGCCCTTTGTTGGTTTTTGGTTTTTGGTTTTTGTTTTTTGTTTTTGCTGCACCGCGAGGCTTGCAGGATCTTAGTTCCCCGACCAGAGACCCAGGCCCTGGCAGTGAGAGTGCCGAGTTCTAACCACTGGACCTCCAGGGAATCCTAGCCACAGCCCTTATAGTGGCCTCCCAGGCCCTGCCCAGCCAGGTCCCCGGCTTCCTCTGTAGCTACCCGTGCCTCGCTCCCCTCCGCCACCTCCTGTGTCTCACGCAGGCCACACCTTGGCACTGTTCTTCCTTGCCCTGGACCATTCTCCCCCAGGTCTCCATGTGGCTGCCTCATCTCTTTCAGGTTTGTGCTCAGATTTCACTGTCTCAGTGAGCCCTGCTCTGACCACCGTTTATAAAATCAGAAACCCTTGCCCGCTTCCCACACACCTAGTTCTCTATATGCTTCTTTTCTCCATAACATTTGTCATTCTGGTGTACTGTATAACTTATCTGTTTATTTAAATTATTTATTTGTTTTAATGCCTGTCCAACCGCCACCCCCCCCCAACCATAAATTCTTCCAGGACAGGGAGTTCTGTTTTGGTCACTGCTGACTCTCTTGATGACCAGAGCAGCGCTGACACAGCAAGGGTGCCATATTTGTGGAATGAGTGAATGCAGGTTTTTTTGTTTCCCCTCCATTTGGCAGAACTCTGAGCTCAGAAGCTGTGGTTCTGTTTGCCACCCCCACCCTGAATTGATGAAAGCTCTGGGCCTGGCCCTGGCTGGGTGGGGCTGGGGACACAGTGCTGACCAGGACTGGCCCTGTCTCTGCCTCGTAGAACTCTGAGTCTGGTGTGGGAGGAGCCATTACCCGGATAATTAATTATACGAGTGACTGAGCATGGTAGAGGTGGTAAGTGCTGTGAGGGGACAGGAAAGCCGAGCTCTGAAGGTCTGTGACTCGTGAGGCAGGGGGCAGTCACGGCAGGCTTCCCTGAGGAAACAAGGATTTGGCAGGTGAAGATGGGTGGGGGGCTAGCATGTGCAAAGGCCCTGGGGTGAGAGGGAGAGAGAGAGCAAGGAGTAAAGGGTACAGTGGAGGGGCAGGGAGAGCATGCTGACCAATAAGGCTGGAGAACAGGCAGGGGCCACCTCAAGTGGGCCTTTGTGGCCTCCATAAGGGCCTGTGACGTGATCCCAGAGCAGAGCTGTTTTTGGAGGGTCCCTCTAACTGCGACATGGTGCTCTGGAGTGTTACGGGTCTGTGGCCAGGCAGACTCAAACATT
Organism: Physeter macrocephalus; assembly: GCF_002837175.3. NCBI lineage: Eukaryota > Metazoa > Chordata > Mammalia > Artiodactyla > Physeteridae > Physeter > Physeter macrocephalus. Next base: position 126,535 of record NW_021145336.1, read on the forward strand.
TGACATGATTTCTGTGGGTGCTGAAAGGCAGGCAGAGCAGGGCAGTGTGGGGCTGGTGGCAGGGAGGAGAAAGAAGTCTGCTCTGGTGCTTATTCTTGTCCCAGTATTGTTTGCAGCCCACCCACGTCTTCAGCCTGCCTCCAGTCTTAACCTGCTCCAAGTAGACAGATGGGGCAGTTGTGGGGAGCATGTAGTGCTCAGGAGAAGACAAAGTGTCTTCAATACTGCCTTCTTACCAAAGAGGCAGTATAGGTAAAAATTGACATTACAGAAGCGTGTCATGTAGGAAATGATGGTCCCCATGTCTCCACCTGCTGGGGAAATGCTAACACCTGATAGGTGTTGAGCAGTCATCGTATTGGGCTCTGTTTGAAGGCCTTTACGTGGGTAAATTCATTTAATCCTCACAGCAGCCTGGACCTTTTCTCCATTGTTATCTCTAACCTGCGGATGAGGAAACCTCGGTGGAGAAAGGGGAAGTGATTTGCCCAGGGTCACACAGCAAGTGGCGGAGCTGAGGTTGAAATGCATTTGGTTCCCGAGGCCACCTTCACTCCTGCTCCCATTATTCTGCCTCTGTTGGCCCTTTGGCACAGTTCCTTCTCTGCACATGACATTTGACATACACCTCGTGCCCTCCCGTGGAAGACACTGTTCCCCGTAGGATCCGCTGTTGATCACATAACCACTTTTCTGGAAAGGATGGTGCAGATGAAGTTTATACGTGGTTTGTGAGATGCACGTCAATCTCAGTATTGTCAGCCTGTGAAAAAATAAGCATATCAGAATTGAGGTGATGTGGTGCGTACACGTTTGTGCTTCAGAAAGCGATCAGGTCGATGTTCTCTTGTGCCCTGAGTACACTGAACTCTGACAGGCAGTGTCAGCTTGTCATGTTGAGGTTGGTTCTTGCGCATGGCACGCCTGTGTCATGTTCTCTCTGGTGGGTGGACCTTCACCGAGGGTTGGGTGCTTTGCTGGGCTCTTCCCACACATGAGCCTGCGATGGAGGCACTGCTGTCATCCCCATTGCATTGCAGAGAAAACTGAGACTTGGCGAGGCTATAAGGTTGACGGGCAGGGACGTGAATCCAGGTGTGCCTTAACTCCACAGGCCACTTGGGCCCGTGTGGTCCCAGCCCAGCTCCATACTTCCTGATCAGGTGATGAGGCAAGTCATTTCACCCCTGTGACTTAGTTTCTTCATAAAAACGGAGATGATAATAAGAGTGGCTTGGGAATTCCCTGGCAGTCCAGTGGTTAGGACTCTGCGCTTTCACTGCCTGGGGCCTTGGTTCAATCCCTGGTTGGGGAACCAAGATCCTGCAATCCGTGTGGCGCAGCCAAAAAAAAAGAAAAAGAAAAAGTTTAAATATAATTATAGAAGGAGATTAAAAAAAAAAACCCTCAGCTAAAGAGTGCCTGCCGCATAGGGTTTCTGCGAGAGTTGAATTCTCATGTACAAAGCACTTAGGTGTGCCTGGCATGTGCCAGGTGCTGCGTAGCCATTGACTCTTTCATACTGGCATCATATTAACGGTTGTGACGATACCAGACCCTTGTTGTGGGCATTTAGGTTGCTTCCTGGGTTTCACTATCCCAGCAAAAGTATTCTCAGAACAGCGGTTCTCACCAAGGGGATGGCTTTGCCCCCAAGGGACATTTGGTCATGACGGAAGACATTTTTGATGGTCAGAACGCCGAGGGAGGTTGAGCTGTTGGTTTTAGCAAGTAGAGACCAGGAATGCTGCTAAAACCTCTTACAGTTTGCAGAACAGCCCCATGACCAGAATTATCTAAATGTCACTAGTACCGAGGTTGAGCAACCTTGCCTGAGAACCTGTGTGCACCTGCGTAAGCGTTTTCTGCAAGAGAAATTGCTCCAAGGACATGTGCGTTTTCCACTTTATCAGTTTTGCTAAAGTGCCCGCAGAAAACGTGGGTCCAGTTCACAGAGCTGCGGGTGGTGAATGAGGGAGTTTCGCTTGCCCTGTGCGCCTTTCCTCCCACATTCCCACGGGCAGACGCTGCCTGTTGAACCACAGGTTCCTATTGTCTTTGAATTTCTCTGCTGAGCAAGTCCTCCTGGGACTTTTAGGTGCGGTGCAGATTACAGAGCAGGTGACAGAGGCTCCTTGGGGGGTCAGAGTGTCAGGACGGAGCCCCACCCCATTGTCTGCAGCCCCAGGAGATGCAGAGCCTCTGCCTCCCCCTCCTGCCTCCTTATCCCATCTGTGCTGTCTGGCATGGAAAGCAGGTCAGGGAGAGGGGACGAGAGAAAAAGGACTTGACAAGGGGCAAGGAAAGGAATTTAACTTACTTTGAACGTGTTCTGGGCACAGAGCTTCACTCTTACCCACGTTCATTCCACAGATAGTTATTAAGTGCCCACTGTGGTCCTAGCACCGCGCAAGGTTCTGAGGATCTGAACGTGAGGATCGGGTTCTGCAGTGCCCGAGCAGGCCAGAGCCCCTGCCCTTACCATGCTGACATCACAGTGGAGAGAGGTCGACAGTAAGGTTGTAAACAAGTAAATATGTACAGTCGAGCCGGTGATGATGCGCGCTTTACTTTCATAAAGGATGACGGGAGGTCCTCTTGACCGCGGAGGGTATGGAGGCTTCGCGAAGAAAGAGACATGTGAGCTGAGGCTGAAGAAAGTGGGGCAGGGCCCCACGGATACTTGGAGAAGACACTTCTGACTGAGGGGGCAGCATGTGCAAGGGCCCCAAGGTAGGGGGGTCCAGGTGTGTTGGAGGCACCGGGTGCCATGGAGGGTTCGGAGAGGTGAAGTGGGGGATGATGCAGAATAGGGTCCTGGGCTCCTGAAAGGACTTTGGCTTCTTTTACTCTGGGTGAGATGGGGACTTGGGAGGGTTTGAGCAGAGGAGGGGGTTTCCTCTGACTCAGGTGGTCACAGGGTCCCAGATTGTAGGAGGGGCGAGGACGGGAGCAGCAGAGCTCGCTCATCTAGGCCACACAGTCCCTCTAGTAGCAGGAACCACAGTGACCTTAATTTTACAGATGAGAAAAGAGGTTTGGAAGGACCCTTTCCAGGAGCCAGTCCCTTCCCAAGGCTGCCAGCTAGGACGAGGCACTCATCTGAGGGCCTGTCTCCCCGTGGCCCTGTGTCATCCTGTAAATCACCTCTAATGGACGTGACTCCAGCAAGGTGAGATGAAGCTTCTGAGGGAGCTACAGTTTGGAAACCATTGAGGAATAAGACCTCCGAGGCAGACAGAAATAAAAAGTCCTAAAATTAGGGACTTCCCTGTCGGTCTAGTGGTGAAGACTCTGTGCTTCCAATGCAAGGGGGACAGGTTTGATCCGTGGTCGGGGAACTAAGATCCCGCATGCTGCGCGGCACAGCCAAAATAAAAGTCCTAAAATTAAAAAAAAAAAATTTACTAGAGTGTTTAAGACATACACTAGAATGAGTCAGTGATATCCATGTACTTAGCAGATATTTAAAACATCAAACCTTGCCCTTGCCCCTTAGGGACCCATCTCCAGTTACCTCTCCTTTCCCTGCTCAGAGCTGACCACTGTGGATGGTGATTTTCATTCCCTTTCAGCTTTCTTCTGTGTTAAACATACTCACCAACACTCCAACCCTTCCCCTCCGGGGTGCACGTCCCTCCTCCGGCCTGATCATTGTACAGATGGGAGCACTAAGGCCAATGAGGGTGTCGCTTGCAGCCACACAGCCAAGAAGCAGCAAAGCCTGGGGCTGAAATCCAGAGCCTGCGGACCCCAGATTCCTCTTATTCATTGGTGACTGGCCTTGAGGTGAAAATCTAGGCAAGCCAGCCTTGGGGTTGGGGGGAGTCCCAGAAGCCAGGAGGCCCGATTTTAGCTCCCCTATATCTTCTGGGCTCCCAAACCCAGGTTCTTTTTTACCGTGACTTCATCGTAAAATACAGAAAAATATGTTCAACGTATTTTATACAGTACAGTATAACAAATAACTGTAAAGCTATGATTCTCTGTAATCACAAAAGAACATTGTCAGCTCCCAGAAACCTCCCTCCTCTGTTACTCCCAAATGTAGTAACAACTCTCCTGACATTTGGATATTTGCTTCCTTGATCTTCTGCACAGTTTTACAAGTGAGAAACAAATGGTGTCTTGTTGCCTGTTCTGAACTTGCTGTCCATGGACTCATACTTGATGTGTCATTTGGCATCTGGCTTCCTTCACTCTGTGTAAAGCTGTTACGCTTCATCCCTGTTGTAGGTATCAGTAGTTCGGTCCCTGTGTGGTGTTGTGCTCTATGAATTTACCTTAGTTTGTTTATCCATTCTCCTGTGGGTGGATATCTGGTCTGTTTCTAGTTTTGAGGTTACTGTGAATGTTGCTGCTGTGAACATTCTAGTACATGTCATTTGGTAAACAAAGGCACTCATTTCTGTTAGAGGGCTGTGGAATTGCTGGGTCATGGGGTAGTTTTTAATTGAGTTTTAATTGTTATTGCCAAACAATTTTCCATAGTGGTTGAACCATTTTATACTCCCAGCAATACCGATTCCTTTACATTTTTGACAATGCTTGGAGTTGTCAGTTTTTAAAATTTTAGCCATCCTGGTGGGTGGTTTCAATTTGCATTTCCCCATAACTAATGAAATTGTGTGCGTTCCTTCATTGTGTGAGTGTCCTCTCCTTTGAGGTGCCCTTGCTCTTTTCACCTTGCCTCCCAGGTGGCTCACCTCTAACTGACAGCTGTAGCTCCTGCTCAGACCCTCAGCGACTGAAGCCCAGACACCCTACGGAGCAGTGGGTGGGGTGGGACCATGCAGGCCCTCCCCTGCTGTGCTGATGCCTGGCTTCCAGAGGCAGGTCTGGGTGTCCTCCATCGGGAGCTCCCCAGGGACCAGGCCATCTTCTTGGCTGCGGTGATGGTGTTTCGTCACTGCAGGACTGCGTCACAGATACCTCAGCGGAGGTGCCACCCTCAGTTGGGAGGATGGGCAGGATCCAGGCAGGATGCAGGGGATCTTTCAGTTCCGCCCCCGCCCTCGCCCGAGCTGCTGCTTGCTGGCTTTTTAGTCACTGAAGTGAGAATGTAAAAAGTGGCTCTGGGGCTTCCCTGGTGGCGCAGTGGTTGAGTCCGCCTGCCGATGCAGGGGACGCGGGTTCGTGCCCCGGTCCGGGAAGATCCCACATGCCGCGGAGCGGCTGGGCCCGTGAGCCATGGCCACTGAGCCTGCGCGTCCGGAGCCTGTGCTCCGCAACGGGAGAGGCCACAGCAGTGAGAGGCCCGCGTACCGCAAAAAAAAAAAAAAAAAAAGTGGCTCTGGTGTGCCGAGCAGCAGCCAGGGCCTCCACCACTCCTCAGCTGGGAGACCCAAGGTAAACACTTCCCCTCTCTCAGCCTCTGCCCTGCCCTGGGCATGGTCATGGCCCTCTGATGGGGTGGTTGGGAGTGATCAGGAGAGGCTCTGGAGGAGCGCCCTCACGCTCAAGGCCACCCAGCTGGCATTGGCTCCTGGACTCTGCAACCCTGACCACTCTCGGCCACACCCGGCTGCCTTCACCTCTCTCTGATCTTGGCAGCCATGTGTTTGGGTGTTCACTGGGGGCCAGGCAGTGGGCCGAGCCTGCACACAGTGGGTGCTTTCATGCTGCTGACAGCCCTGGTGCTGCTGAATCATGGAGGCTCCGAGAGGTGAAGTTGCTGGGCTGGGGAGGTGGGGAGGGGAGAGCTAAGATTGGACACGAGGCCCCTGTCCTTTACTTCCACATCCACCCTTCCTTTGGACTCTGGGTTCTCCATCCCAGCCCTATTTGGGAACCCAGCCCTATTTGGGAACCCAGCCCTATTCTGAACTGAGCTCGTACCAGGGGAAGGTGCAGTGTTGGCCCCCGTGTTGGAGAGGAATTCCCTAATTCCCTAACTCCCCACCACGCCTGCCTCCAGGCCCTAAGTGTGCTCCCTGCCCCGGCTCCTTACCCTGTGCCAGCCACATTCCCCAGGCTCCTTCTCAGGCTTCCTCAGGGGCTTTGCACTTGCTCTTCCCCTGCCTGTAATTTGCTCCCTACACGTTGGCTCACCTGTCCCGCATACAGCGTGGCTAACACAGCACCCATTCCCTGCCCTCCTTTCCCCTGTTCATTTTTCTTTGCTGCCACTTGACATTGTGACCTGTGTACTGTCTGCCTCCCCCACTGGAATGTGAGCTTCCTGAAGGCAGGGGCTGTGTCTTAGTGACTCTCTGTTTCTGGAACCCAGGACAGAGTCTGGAGCTTAGGACATGCTCAGAAAAAGATTGGTGGCGTGAATAGATTCTGGAATTGTTTCTGAGGCTGTGTCTGGTCCTGGGCTGGGGATCTTTTGGGGAGACTTGGGTTCGTTCATTGTGCATTCAACAGAGAGCCAGACACTGGGCTGGTGCGCTGAATTAGTGTTCAGAGGTGTGGGGAGAGTTGACCAGGAGGTGCATGGAGAGGACCCAGTCCAGCCTCTGAGGTCAGGAGGAGGCAGTGGTTCAGCTGAGACCTTAAGGAAGAGGGGGAACTCACAGAAGGTGTTGGGGACGGAGGCCAGAGGGAAGGGCCTGAGCGCCAGAGCCTGGCAGAGAGTGAGGGCTGGGGAGGTGGGTAGTGGCTGGTGTGGTAATCATTGTCACGGTCCTTAGCCTTTCTTGAGGGCTTTCTAGGTGCCTTTCTGCTTATGCTGGGCCTTCTTGTGGCGGAAAGGACCTTGTTCTGTGTTCTGAGCACACTGGGGAGCCATGGAAGGGTTTTGAATAGAGAGGGACAGGGTCAGATTTAGGATGGAGTACAGGGGTTGAGAGCACAGGCTGGGGACCCAGGGAGAAAGCCAGGGTGGGAGGGGAGGTGGGGAGGGGAGGTGGGGAGCGGACGTGGGGAGGGGAGGTGGGGAGCGGAGGTGGGGAGGGGAGGTGGGGTGGGAGAGGATCAGGAAGCCCGGGGATGGGCAGAGAGGACTGCACGGAGCAGGGGTGGGGAGCCGCAGAGGCCAGGGCCTGAGGGGCCTGGAATCCCAAGCTGAGGAGCATGGCTCTTTCCCGAGGCCCGTGGGAAGCCATGGGTCAGATTTGAGGGTCCCTCTAGGTGCTGAGGGAGACAGATGGGAGGATGGGAGGCCAGGGAAGAGGCGGGGTGAGTCCTTGTGGGAGAGGACAGCGCTGGACCTGAGCCGCGTTGTAGGGAGGCTGGGGTGGAAACCCTGGTCCCATTAAGACTGAAGCACAGATTGGTTGATGTTTGGGAGCGAAGATCTGGCGGTCCTGGGTGTGTTCAGTCTGTGGGTGTGAGCCCCGGAGGTGCCAGCCATACCTGCTGGGGGAGGGAGCCCCTGCTGGACCCTGTCTTTGCAGCTCAGAGTCCAGAACGTGATTTCTCCCCCGCTGTTTACTTCCCTGTCACTGTCCATCTTGTCTTCCTCCGGCTTCCTCCCACTTACCTCCCTTCTCTCTGCCTGGGGCCCGGGCAGCCTGCCACCGTCACATGCCAGGCAGTAGTGTGTCCAACCCACCAGCTCTCCTGGGGCACGAGAGAAAGCTGATGCCCACGGTGTCCCCAGAGCCAGCTGCCACTTCTCTGGGGGCCACCGTAGCTCCTGACCTGCTGTCCGCAAATAACCCCAGGCCAGGAAAGGCGAAAGGCGCCTTGAGCTCCATGGCCTCTGTCCAGGCCTGTGGCTCCAGGTAGGGGCCCAGCTGGTGGCTGCCTTCCCCGCTTTCTCCCCTCTGCCCTGGGAACCTGAGACGAAGCAGCAGCCTCGGCGTCTGTCAGTCTGTTGGCTGCTGGTCCCTGAGGACGGAAGCAGAGGTCTCTGGGAGGGGACCAGGGCGTCGGTCAAGCCCCCAGGACTGGCTCCTGGGCCCCAGATAAGTGTACACGCAGTAGGTTCCTTTCTTGTTGAAGATCCGGAGCACTGCGACCTTTCTTTCCTCTGTCATCTGGTGGGGACAAGGAGGGAACTGAGGCTGAGGGAGTGATATGAGGTGGCCTGGTGCCGGGGTGCGGGGGGAGGGGTACTCGGTTTGCTAAAGGTGGCAGGTTGGCGGGGTGTGTGTGTGTGTGTGTGTGTGTGTGTTTGGGGCTGGCAGGCAGATACTGGTGGCTTTGAGCACTCCCTCAGGTGCCCAGGGCTGTCTGATTCAGCCCAGGTGACCTCAGCACTGGGGCATGGGAGTGACGCAGGGGGCGGAGCTGCAGCTCCTGCCTGCCTCCCGCCCCGCCCCGCCAGGGGTGACGGTGGGTGGAGGGGCTGCCTCTGCTCAGCACGGGTGTCCTGAGTGTCCGGGCACAGGCCAGGGAGCTCTGCTCCTTCCAGAGTGGGCTCTGAGGGCAAGCTTGTGTCCTTTCTCCCAAAGACTGGGTTCCCTGGGGACATGGCCACCTCTTCCCCCTCAGCCTGGGCCCCAGGGCAGGTCTCGCCCCACCCGCCCTGGCTCCACCCTGTCAGAGCAGCCTGAGGGGCCTCAGAGACAGGCTGTCCCGAGGGAAGGCGCTGAGGCCCAATCCCCCTCCCACTCTGACAGGCTCCTCTCTTGTCTTGCAGACTGTGCTCTGTCCACCGCACCTCCTGCATGTCCTGCTGCCCTGAGCTGTCCCGAGCTAGGTGACAGCTTGTCACGCTGCCACCATGAACGAGGTGTCTGTCATCAAAGAAGGCTGGCTCCACAAGCGCGGTAAGGGGCTGCTTTTGCCCACGGGATTGCGTGTCTCCCCTTTCCGCCCTGGCTCTCCTGGCAGCTGTGCCCTGAGAGGCAGAGGTACAGGGTCTTTACCACCTGAGGAGCCAGCATTCCAAGCCCTGTCTGCCTCCCTCCCTGCCCCTGGCCAGTAGCTCCTTACCAGCCCATTTCATGGGATCTTTGAAAGTAGTCTGGTCAGAGGGACTGTGGCTGTGCCTGGGCCTGAGCCTCCAGGCCTAGCTGTACCTCCTGCATGAGCCTCCAGGCCAGGCCTCAAGTTCTGCCTCTGCATTAGTGATGCTGTTTGTAGCCCCATTTTTTTTTTTTTTTTTTTTTTTTTTGTGGTACGCTGGCCTCTCACTGTTGTGGCCTCTCCTGTTGCGGAACGCAGGCTCAGCGGCCATGGTTCTCGGGCCCAGCCTCTCCGCAGCATGTGGGATCTTCCCGGACTGGGGCACGAACCCGTGTCCCCTGCATCGGCAGGCGGACTCTCAACCACTGCGCCACCAGGGAAGCGGTTCTCGGGCCCAGCCTCTCCGCAGCATGTGGGATCTTCCCGGACTGGGGCACGAACCCGTGTCCCCTGCATCGGCAGGCGGACTCTCAACCACTGCGCCACCAGCGAAGCCCTGTAGCCCCATTTTATAGATGAAGAAAACTGAGGCTCAGAGAGGGTCAGTCACTTAACTGAAGTAACACAGTGAGATGATATTCAGCATTTATTCATTCAGCAAATACTCACGGAGTGTGTGGTATGCCGGGCTGGCCACCCCAGGCTCTGGGGACACTGTGGTGCCCTCATGGAGTCTGTGACCCATTGGGGGGTGGGGACAAACAATAAACAGATAAACAGACATGATGTCAGGTGGTGATAAGTGCCGTTGTGAAAAATAGGAGCTGTGAGGGGGAACGGGCTAGAGCAAGATGGGGTTCAGTGGAAGCGGCTCTGAGGAGGGGACAGTGAACAGAGGCCTGGAGGAGGTGAGGGAGCGAGCCACACGGATAGACAGGCAAGGGTGTTGCAGGGAGTGAGACAGCAAGGACAAAGGTGGGACTGTGCCTGGACCAGAGAGTTGACCAGTGTGGCTGGCGCAGAGCGGGCGAGGGCGAGCTGGAGGAGGTGGGCAGAGCGGTGATGCAGCATCAGACCGTCGGCCCTCGATGCCATGGAAAGGGCTTTAACTCTCCAGGCGTTCAGAAGCCCAGGATGTTGTGAGCCGGCGTGTGACCCGGTCTGCTTGTGCTGGTGGGCAGCTGAGAAATGCGGTCATTTACAGGGAAGAGACTAAGAGACTAGACCCTTAGGCCCCAGGCCCCTGCCCCAGAACCAGCGCACTTAACGCCCGTGTTGCTGTGTGCAGGGGCAGCTAGGAAGAGGCACGTGCTGAGAGTCAGCTTGTCCAGGCACCCAGGAGCGAAGAAGGCAGACTGTCCTGGCTTCCGCGACCTTCCCCTGCGGAGGGGGACGCCAGGCCTGGGGGTAGCCACTCTGTCCACTTTCATTCGCTCAGCAGACATCTGTTGAGCAGCTCCCGTGTTCCAGGCACTGTTCTAGGTGCTGGAGACACAGCAGTGAACCAGATGAGCCAAAAGTCCCCATCCTTTTGTTGATGTCTTACGTTGTTGGGGAGAGCCCACGGCGCCTGAGTAGACAGGTGTGTGCAGTGGGTGGTGAGTGCCATGGAGGAGAGCCGAGCAACGTGAGGAGGAGGAGGGGTGTGAGGGGAGCTGTCCCAGACGGGGTGGTCAGCGAGGGCCTCACTGAGAAGGGAGGGTTTGAATAAAGATCTGAAGGGAGGCGAGGGAGTGAGCCCCTCAGTTAACTGGGGCAAGGGCGAAGGGGACAGCCCATGAGTCCACAGAGGGGAGTGGGCCAGGCATGTTTAAAGGGGGCGAGGAGGCTGGTGGGGCTGGCCCTGCAGAAACTGGGAGAGGTGCCCACCCATCCTGCCCTGTCCCAGCCCGCAGACATGGAGCAGTGATGAGGGACGGAGGTGGCTCCCCAGGCCAGGCCTCCCCCATCAGACTGAGCAGGGGAGAATCCTTTCCTGCTGCCCTTTCCAGGCAGAGTGGTACTGAAGACACCTTGGCCTACCCGCCCAGATTGGGCCCTGAGTTTGGGGCTGCTGATGGAGCTTTCTGAACCTTGGCAGGTATCAACCCTGGCTCTGCCACTTCCTCTCAGTGTGACTGGGTAAGCTCTGTCATCTCTCTGAGCCTTGGTTTCACATCTGCAAAATGGGTCAACAACCCAGGCCTCTGAGATTGTCAGCTTCATGAGGGCAGGGATTTTTATCTGGCTTGTTCACTGAGATGTCCCCAGTGCCCTAGAAAAGTGCTTGGCATGCAGTAGGCACTCGGTAACTGTTGAATGAACGTTTGGGATTGTGTGTGTGGATAGTGCGAGTGTGTTAGGGTGTGCCAGGGTCTCAGGCTCCTGAGTTTCCGTGGCCCGTGGCTTGCTAGGCTGGGTTGGCGGAGCCCTGAAGGTGGCCCGAGAACTGTGGCTGGGGCAGGGCTTTGTCTCTGGCATTAATGCTGATGGCATTAAGTGGATCTCAGCCCCTCCTAGGCCTTCAGTGTCTCCACTTACCTGCATGGACCCAGACAAGGTGCTGAGATGACCACCTGCCTTGGGTTTGTACCATAGCTACACACATGCGTGTGTGTCACTCCTGGGTCTCTCCAGTGCCTGTCATTCTGAGCAGCAGCTGGCAGAGGTGGGTAAGGCGAAGTGGGCCCTGCAGCTGTTTGGACACCACCACTACCCCACCCCACCCCACCCCTATTGGTTGAAATAACAGCAGCTCCGGCTTACGTGTGCCCACTCTGCTGGGCCTGGGGCTCTGCTCTAGGCAGACCCAGTTTTGTTGCATTTCCATTACTGCCCCGTCAGGTGGGCACCGTCTCGCAGACCAGGAAGCTGAAGCTCGGCAGGAAGACTGACTTGCCCGAGGTCTCAGCAAGGAGGTGGTGGTGCTGAGGTTCAGGCTCCAACTCCTGAGACAGCTTCTGGCTCACATGCCGCCTCTTGCTTAGCAAGGTCCACTCAAGGAATGGGTCCCTTATGCCATGTGCGGGTGTCCTTTCTGACACAGCCTCAGCATACTCTCTGCCAGGCCCCACCAGGCCAGGCCCCGTCTGCCAATTTAGAGGCAGACAGCGTAGTGGTCAAGAACATGGACTCTGGACAGAGCAAACCTGGGTTCCAATCCCAGCTCTCCCGGTCAACAACTGTGAGCCTCAGGCAAGTAATGAAACCTCTTTGTGCCTCAGTTTCCTCATTTGTAAAATGGGATTGTTGTGAGGATATTTTTCCTTCTAGGTTTCTTTTTTTTCTTAGCTTGTTATCGATATATAAAGCACCACAGGTAAGTGCCTGGATTATACCCAAACCTGTGTCCAGGTCAAGAAATAGAGTCAGTCAGTCCCCAGAAGCCCCTGTGCCTCTCCCAAGCAGTAACCACTCTCCCAACCTCCAATAGAGTAGATGAATTTTTCTAGTTTTGTTTTTCTTTCTAAAATTGAGGTAAAATTTACATAACACTGAATTAACTGTTTTAAAGTGCACAATTCAGTGGCCTTTAGTACATTCACAGTGTTGTGTAACCACCACCTCTGTCTAGTTCCCAAACATTTTCATCTGCCTGAAAGAAAGCCCTGTACTTGTTAAGTAGTCAGTTCTCATTCCCCCTCCTCCCAGCCCCTGGCAGCCACCAATTTGTTTTCCGTTTTTATGGATTTACTTATTTTGGACATTTCATATAAATGAATCATACAATATGTGGCCACAAAAGTCTGGTTTCTTTCACTTAGCATAACTTTTTTTAAAAAAATAAATTTATTTATTTTCTTATTTTTGGCTGTATTGGGTCTTCGCTGCTGCGCACGGGCTTTCTCAAGTTGCGGTGAGCGGGGGCTACTCTTCGTTGCGGTGTGCGGGCTTCTCATAGCGGTGGCTTCTCTTGTTGTGGAGCACGGGCTCTAGGCGCGCGGGCTTCAGTAGTTGCGGCATGCAAGCTCCGTAGTTGTGGCTCGGGGACTCTAGAGCGCAGGCTCAGTAGTTGTGGTGCACGGGCTTAGTTGCTCCACGGCATGTGGGATCTTCCCGGATCAGGGCTCGAACCTGTGTCCCCTGCATTGGCAGGCAGATTCTCAACCACTGCGCCACCAGGGAAGCCCCTAGCATAATGTTTTTGAGGTTCATCCATGCTGTAGCACGTATCAGTACTTCATTCCTTTTTTTTTTCTTTTTAAATTTATTTATTTATCTTTGTCTGCGTTGGGTCTTTGTTGCTCCACGCAGGCTTTCTCTACTTGCGGCGAGCGGGGGCTACTCTTCGTTGCAGTGTGCAGGCTTCTCATTGCGGTGGCTTCTCTTGTTGTGGAGCAGGGGCTCTAGGCGCGTGGGCTCAGTAGTTGTGGCTCGCAGGCTCTAGAGCGCAGGCTCAGTAGTCATGGCGCACGGGCTTAGTTGCTCCATGACATGTGGGATCTTCATGGACCAGGGCTCAAACCCATGTCCACTGCACTGGCAGGTGGATTCTTATCCACTGCGCCACCAGGGAAGTCCCTTTATTCCTTTTTATAGCCAAATAATATTCCATTGTATGAATATACCACATTTTGTTTATCCGTAGGTCTGTTGATGGACATCTGAGGTATTTCTGCCTTTTGGCTATTGTGAATAGTGCTCCTATGAGCATTTGTATACAAGGATTTGAGTACTTGTTTTCAAGTTTGGGGGGGCGTATACACCTAGAAGTGGAATTGCTGGGACGTATATATCTATTAGATTATGTTATTTGTAATCTATTGTATATAGTTAGATAATGTAGGTAAGAAATGTATAAAATCTGGGTCATACATTCTGTATGTGTAATCTACAGTGTATTCTGTATTTAACTTTTTGAGGAAGCGCCAACCTTCCACAGGGTTGCACCATTTTACATTCCCACCAGCAGTGCACAGGGTTTCCATTTCTCCCCATCCTCACCCACACCTGTTCTTTTTCTTTTAGTTTTTTTGTTTTTGTTTTTTTTAATAAAAGCCATCCTGGTGGGTATTAAGTGGTATCTCATTTTGATTTGCATTTCCCTAATGACTGATGATGTTGAGCATCTTTTTATATGCTTGTTGGCCATTTGTATATCTTTGGTGAGATGTCTGTTTAAGTCCTTCACCCTTTTTTTTCTTTTAAGATTTGGGTAAATTATTTTTATTTTTATGCCTATTCATATCTTGTATTGATTATGTTATATATGTATTTTAAGATTTTAACTCTTCAAAAGTGTCAATACTGATTTTTGGCATATAGTTCATAGTTTTATGCAATCAAGTCTATCAAGTTTTTTTGCTCTTTAATTTTTTTTTTTTTACATCTTTATTGGAGTATAACCATTTTACAATGTTGTGTTAGTTTCTGCTGTATAACAAAGTGAATCAGCTATATGTATACATATATCTCCATGTCCCCTCCCTCTTGCGCCTCCCTCCCACCCTCCCTATCCCACCCCTCTAGGTGGACACAAAGCAATGAACTGATCTCCCTGTGCTATGCAGCTGCTTCCTACTAGCTATCTATTTTACATTTCGTAGTGTATATACGTCAATGCTACTCTCTCACTTCATCCCAGCTTACCCTCCCACCCCCCTTCACCATTTTTTAATCAGACTGTGTTTTTGTTGCTTAGTTGTAAGAGTTCTTTATATATTCTGGATACTAGACTCTTACCAGGTATATGATTTGCAAATATTTTCACCCATTCTGTTTGGTTGTCTTTTTATTTTCTTGATAACATCCTTTTCACAAAAGTTTTTTATTTCACTGAGTCCACTGATCTATTTTTTTCCTTTGTTGTCATATCTAAGAATCTGTTGCCAAGTCCAGTGTCACAAAGATTTGCCCCAGTGTATTCTTCTAAGAGTTTTATAGTTTTAGCTCTTATATTTAGGTAGATCCACTTTGAGTTAATTTTTTTATATGGTGTAGGGTTCCAACTCTGTTCTTTTGCATGTGGGTATCCAGGTGTCCCAGCTTCATTTGTTGAAGAGACTGGTCTTCCTCCCTGGAATGGTCTTGGTATTGTTGTTGAAAATCAGTTGCCCATAAGTATGTAGGTTTATTTTTTAATCTTTTTAATTTTTTTGTGGTACGCGGGCCTCTCACTGTTGTGGCCTCTCCCATTGCAGAGCACAGGCTCCAGACGTGCAGGCTCAGCGGCCATGACTCACGGGCCCAGCCGCTCCACGGCACGGGGGATCCTCCCGGACCGGGGCACGAACCCGTGTCCCCTGCATCGGCAGGCGGACTCTCAACCACTGTGCCACCAGGGAAGCCCCTAGGTTTATTTTTTGACTCTCAGTTCTACTCCATTGGTCTATATGTTTATCTTTATACCACACTGATTTGATTATTGTAGCTTTGTAGTAAGTTTTGAAATCAGGAAGTATGAGTCGTTTTACTTTGTTCTTCTTTTTCAACATTGCTTTGGCTGTTTGGAACCCCTTGCCACATGAATTTGCATTCCATGTAAATTTGAGGGTTGTCTCTTCCTCAACAGCAAAAAAGGCTATTGGAATTTTTTATTTTTTTTTGTGGTACGCGGGCCTCTCACTTTTGTGGCCTCTCCCGTTGCGGAGCACAGGCTCCGGACACACAGGCTCAGCGGCCATGACTCACGGGCCTAGCCGCTCCGTGGCACGGGGGATCTTCCCGGACCGGGGCACAAACCCGTGTCCCCTGCATCGGCAGGCAGACAACCACTGTGCCACCAGGAAAGCCTGCTATTGGAATTTTGACAGGGAATATGTTGAATCTGTAGATGGCTTTGGATAGTATTGTAATCTTAATATCAGGTCTTCTAATCCATGAACACAGGATCTTTGCATTTATTTAGGTCTTTAATTTCTTTCAGCAGTGTTTGTAGTTTTTAGTGTATAAATCTTTGCCTCCTTGTGCTGTTGTAAATGGAATTGTTTTCTTAATTTCCTTTTTGGATTATTCATTGCTGGTGTATAGAAACAGTTTGTTTTTGTGTGTTGCTCTTGCTGAATTTGTTAGCTCTAGTAATTGTTTTGTGGATTATTTGTGATTTTCTGTATATAAGATCATGTTATCTGCAAATGAGATACTTTTACTTATTGCTTTTCAAGTTGGATACTTTTTATCTTTTTCTTTTTCTCTGGCTAGAACTTCCATTACAGTGTTTCATAGCAGTGGTGAAAGTGGACATCTTTGTCTTATTCCTGATCTTAGGGGAAAGTTTTCATCCTTTCATCATTGAGTATGTTGTTAACTTGTGGGTTTTTCATAGATGTCCTTTATCCTGTGGAAGAAATTCCCCTCTCTTCCTAACTTACTGAGTATTTTTATCATGAAAGAGCGTTGGATTTTGTCAAATGCCTTTTCTGTGTCAATCTGGATGACCTTGTGTTTTTTACCCTTCATGATATATACTGCATTGATTGATTTTCATTTATTTGAACCACCCTGGCAGTCCTGGGATAAAACCCACTTGGTCATGGTATATAGTCCTTTTATTGTGCTGTTGAGTTTGGGGTTTTGCTAGTTTCTGAACCTTACATGCATGTAATCATTTAGTATCTACATTTGAAAGAAATTAACAAGTTAAAACCTATAAGATACTTAGGATAGTGCTTGGCAGGCACAAAGTACGACTATATAGTACTATCTGATCATCATCATCAATTAATGGATATCCTCATAAGAGGAAACAAAGACATAGAGAAGTGAGGTGACTTATTGGAGCCCACCCTGCCAACCTGCCTCTCCATGTGCTATGTGAGTGAAGGGCCTGGCACACTCTTTGCTTGCCCAGTGGACTGATGGTAAAGAGCATTTATTGATTTATTGGTGCACTGGGCCCTAGCTAGGCCGGGTGCTTTATGTTTGCTTTATATTTGAAATCTCATTTTTTTTTAGCAACTTGAGATATAATTCACATACTATACAATTCAGCCATTTAAAGTGTACAGTTCAGTGGTTTTTAGGGTATTTAGAGTTGTGCATCCATCACCACAGTCGATTTCAGAACATTCTCACTACCCTAAAAAGGACTCCCCCTTGGCCATCACCCTCCAATCTCCCCCCAGACTCGCCCCCTCCTCAGCCGTAGGCAACCACTAATCAACTTTTCATCTCTGTAAGTTTCCCTATTCTGGACATTTTATGTAAATGAAATCATATAATTTGTGATCCTTCATGACAGGCTTCTTTCACTTAGCATAAGATGATTCATCAACCTTGTAGCATGTATTAATACTTCATTTCCTTTTTTTTTTTTTTTTTTTTTTTTCCTTTTGGCCGCATTGCACGACATGAGGGATCTTAGTTCCCCAATCAGGGATCGAACCCATGCTCCCTGCACTGGAAGCACAGAGTCCTAACCACTGGACCACCAGGGAATTCCCAATATTTCATTTCTTTTTATGACTAATATTAATATTCCATCATACGGATATGTCATGTTTTGTTTATCCATTCATTAGTTGATGAACTTCTGAGTTTCCACTCTTTTTTTTTAAGATTTATTATTTATTTACTTAATTTATTT
The DNA here is from genome assembly GCF_002837175.3 of Physeter macrocephalus. NCBI lineage: Eukaryota > Metazoa > Chordata > Mammalia > Artiodactyla > Physeteridae > Physeter > Physeter macrocephalus. The sequence goes on from NW_021145336.1 coordinate 143,777, forward strand.
TTTTTTTGGCTGCGTCGGGTCTTAGCTGCAACTGCAGCACACAGGATCTTCGTTGAGGCATGTGGGATCTTTCGTTGAGGAATGTGGGATCTTTTGTTGCAGCACACGGGCTCTTGCGATGCGGTGCTGGGCTTCTCTCTAGTTGTGGTGTGCGGGTTTTCTCTTCTCTAGTTGTGGTGCATGGGCTCCAGGGCGCGTGGGCTCTGTAGTTTGCGACACGCAGGCTCTCTAGTTGAGATGCTCGAGCTCAGTAGTTGTGGCATGTGGGCTTAGTTGCCCCGTGGCATGTGGGATCTTAGTTCCCCAACCAGGGGTCGAACCCGTGTCCCCTGCATTATAAGGTGAATTCTTTACCACTGGACCACCAGGGAAGTCCCTCCACCCTTTGCTATAATGAATAATGTTGCTGTGGACATTTATGTTTTTTGTGTGGATATATGTTTCACCATCTTATTTTAGTCCTTAGCAGCCCTCTGAGGAGTGGGTCCTTATAGTGTGCACCTGTGTGTATGTGTGTACAGGGTGCCTGGATATTCATGGTTAGAAAAAATGGAAGGGGTCAAGGAGAATTTGGAGGGCACAGCAACAGTTATACCCCGCCTGGCACAGTGTTTTGACATTTGATCCACCTGCACAGCTGTACTGGTGAATACCCGCCCATGGGATTTGGCCTTACAGGGCCACAGGGCATGTGTGTTTGGAAGCCTGGGCCTCCCCTGGGACTGGGCCACGCGCTGGCAAGGATGGCTCACTGCTGGACACACGCTGAGGCAGCTGGTGCCCTGAGGCACTGCGGCAGGCGCCTTCCTGCCAGGCATGACCTCTGGATCACTGGGCCCAGCCCAGTGCCCAGCCTGCATTAGCAGGGGCCGCCTCGAGGGTTTCTCCAGGAGAAGCACCCTCCTGCCCACCCTCTTGTCCGTCCTCCTCCCAGTGCGGTGCCCCTTGTGAGGCACTGCCACACGGGGCTGGCTGCCCTGACCTCTCTCCCTCCCACCTTGCCTTCGTACAGGTGAATACATCAAGACCTGGCGGCCCCGGTACTTCCTGCTGAAGAGTGACGGCTCCTTCATTGGCTATAAGGAGCGGCCCGAGGCCCCTGATCAGACCCTGCCCCCCTTAAACAACTTCTCTGTCGCAGGTGCGTCTCAGGGGCTCAGAGAATGGCTGGCAGGTGTTGGGGACACGTGGGGCTTGATCATTCTTGGGCTGTGGGCCTGTCTGGGGCCTGTTTGCCCTCAGATCTATTTTCCACCCTATCCCTGCTCCACGTCTGTGTTACTGGGCCGGGGGGGGGGGGTGTACTGGTCAGTAGTGGAGAGCAGGAAGAAGAGAGAAGCTGGGGCATTTTCCGGCCTTCTGTCCCCTCTGTGGTACCCAAAGTAGTGCCTTCTTGCCAGACACTGACCAGTGAAAGCTTGGCCGGTACAAAGCCCTTGCCTGGCCTCACAGAACCTGCTCTCAGCCCGCTGCCACTTTCCTTCCCCACTGACCTGATTGGTCACCACATCCTTGTCCCACCTCCTTAGAACATTTCAAAGACACCTCCACCGCCACCTCATAGCCCAGACCACTGTCCCCTCCCCACTAGCTCCCTGCTCTAGCCTCTTCCCCAGCCTCGCCTCTCGAGGCCACCCCACCTGCTCGCTTTGCAATCCAGCCCCACGCCCCTCTCTGTCCTGCTTAAAGCCTTGTCCTGGTGGCTTTCCTGTGTGCTGGTGACCCACATGTGGCTGTTCCCAGCCCTGGCTTCCCTCCTGAACTCTCCCCACCTGTGCCAAGGAGCTTCCTGCATGTTTCTCGCTGGGATACCCACCGTGGGATACCCAGCCTGTCCCAAACTGGCCTTTGAGTCTCCTCTCCCTCCCCAACCTTCTCCTACGCCCCATCTCCTTCTCTGGGAGGGCCCTGTTGCCCCCTCATCCTCAGGCCAGAGGCCAGGGCGTCGTCCCAGATGCCTCTCTGTACCTCCTCTGTGGCCCATCTACCTGCCTTTCTCTCCCCTCCCCTGCCCCACTCTGGTGTAGCCCCAGCCTCCTGGGCTCCTGGCCTCCATTCTCTCTCACCCTCTACACGGCAGCCAGAGGGATCTGTCTAAATCTGTTCATGTCTCTTCCCTATTTAAAGCCTTCCATGGCTGCCTGCTGCCCTCAAGACAAAGTCCAGATTCCTTGCCATGCTCCCTGAGCCCCGCAGGCTGGCCTCTGCTCACCTCTCCAGCCTGTCTCTCACTTCTCCCCCGCCTCACACGGAATTTGCTCTTCCCTACGTAAGCTGGGCCCTCTCTCACCTCTAGGCTTCTGTATATGACGCACCCTTCTGCCTTCAAGGCTCAATGCAGAGATGCCCCTTCCTCAGGGAAAGCCTCCTGAGCCCCTGGACTGGGTTGGTTGCCTCTTGGGCTCCCCACCCCGGTCACAGCCCTGACCACTGAGCCATCACTGGAAGGGCTGTCTCCCCTCCACATATGCACACTGGACCTTGAGCCCTGTGGGGCAAGGCCAGGGCTGTCTCGGTCACTAAAGTGTCATGGGGCTGGCACACAGGAGGTGGCTTGGCCAATGTGGGGTGCAGACTGTCAGGGCTGTCCCTTTACCCTCCCTGCTCACATCCCTCTTCTGCAGAATGCCAGCTGATGAAGACCGAGAGACCGCGGCCCAACACCTTTGTCATACGCTGCCTGCAGTGGACCACAGTCATCGAGAGGACCTTCCATGTAGACTCTCCGGATGAGAGGCAAGTCTGGGCCTCTGTGTGGCGGCCCTTTGAGAGGGGCCAGGCTCTGTGTGAGGAGAAAGGGCGCAGATGGACAGATTGCCCTGAGCCCCTCCTTAGGAGTTTCCCATCTCAGACCTTTTGCCAGCTAGGACGTGCAGGGCTTCTCAGCGCGGAGACTCCCACCCACACCGCCCCGTGTCCTCAGACTGGGGACTGCATTGGAATTGCGGGGGGGATTGTTAACAGTGAGGAGCTCTGGGCCGCTTCGGGGCCTCTGATTGTCTGGAGATCTGCAGAGAGTCAGGGAGCTGCATTTTTTTTTTTTTTTTGCGGTACGCGGGCCTCTCACTGTTGTGGCCTCTCCCGTTGCGGAGCACAGGCTCCGGATGTGCAGGCTCAGCGGCCGTGGCTCACGGGCCCAGCCGCTCCGCAGAATGTGGGATCTTCCCGGACCGGGGCACGAACCCGTGTCCCCCTGCATCGGCAGGCGGACTCTCAACCACTGCGCCACCAGGGAAGCCCAGGGAGCTGCATTTTTAATGAGCATTGCCGTTGATTTTGAGGCAGGTGGTCTAGAGACTCAGTTTTTTAAAAGATCAGTTTAATAATCAGGAGAGATACAGATTTACCTAGTTGAGAAATCAAACAGCTGAAGGAGGTGTCTAGTGAAAGCTTCACTCTCACTGCAGCCCCGTAACACGCCCCCCATCCCCAACCTGCAAGATAACTGCTCTTCTTATGTATCCTGCAAGAGCTTCCTCACCGTGAACACGGACAAGCTCACTCAGATAGGACTTCGGTGCCGTGCTCCCCTTGTTTTTTCTTTTTACACAAAAGGTGGCATTGTACCCAAACTGTTCTGAACTTGCTTTTTATTTAATGTATGTTGGGGACTCTCTCTGCTTCAGTATATATAGAGTTGCTGCTGCTGCATTTTTTTTTTTAACAGCTGCACGTCTGTGTCCCCGAGTTTGTTTAGCAGTTCTTTATTCATGGTGACTGGGGTTGTTTCAGCCTTTTGGGCTCATTAGAATAATGAGATAATTATAATTAGATAAGCAGTACCTTGTGCTTATCTTGTTCGACATACTTGTAGTTAAATCTGTAAGATGAATTCTTAGATGTGGGATTGCTAGGTCACGGGAATATGCATCTGTAATTTTGAGAAATGCTTCTTTTAGGCCATGTCTAAGAGTGTACTCACAGCCTTGTGTTTTCAAACGCTTGGATTTTTACCAAACGTTTGGTGAGTTTGAGTGTCCTTTCGTGTGTTCAGGGGCCATGTGAGTTTCCCTTTCTGAACTGTCTGTTCATATCCTTTGTCTGTTTTTCTTTTGGGTACTTGGTCTTTTGCTTATTCATTTCTGAAAGCTCTTTATAAAAGAGCTTAGATCTTTGTTATGAGTGGCAAATATTTTTCCCTCACTTCGTCCCTTTGGCCTTCACTTTGAGAAATATTCCTTTAGCTTGTCTGCGAGGGGATGATTCAGCTGATCCTCTGGAGAAACCTAAAACAGTGCCGTCCAAGAGAAGTTTCTGCCATGATAGAAATGTTCAATAGCTGTGGTGTCCAACAGGGTAGCCACTACTCACATGTGCCTGTTGAGCATTTGAAATGTGAAATGTGGCTAATGAGACTGAAAATGGAATTTTGTATTTTATTTAATTATCTTAAATTTTTAAATAGCCCCATATGGCTAGTGGCTACCTTTATGGACAGTGCATTCCTAGAGCATACACAAAACAGTATCATAAGACATATTACTGCAATCTATACTGTAATTGCCATTGCAAAGCTTCCCAAGATTAAAAATGTATCTGCCCCACCATGGGGAACAGGATGACCATCTCAGGCCAGCTGAGGTGTTACTCAGATGAAAACTGGGCACAGAAACATGGACTGCCAGTAAAAGCAAATTGAGACCGGTAGATGCATAGGGTCTAGGTGTTGGGCTGAGTTTTGAGGAGTGGGTAGGAGTTGGCCATGGAGAGAGGAAGAAGGTGGCTTCAGGAAAAGGGACCAGCATGTGAAAAGGCCTGGAGGCGAGGCAATTTGTCATTCCAGGGACAAGAGGGTTAAGCATCTCTAAAGAATAAAGGGCCAGGGGTCTTGGAAGAGGGGAAGTGGAGGCCTTGAAGCTGGCAAGCTCAGCTGGAGCCTGGACTCCAGATGGAGGTCCCCACAGAGCTTGGCAAGCAGTGAATCAATTGGGGTTTGTCACAGGGTTGCTAAAAGATTCAGGGGGATGATAAACAGGAAGCCCTTGACTCAGCAGTACCTGGCACACACTTCGCAAGCCTGGAGAAGGAGCAGTGGGGAGCTGGCAAAACGTTTTAGTAGGCAAGAGACCTGCTGTAGTTTCCATTATAGGAAGATATCATGCTCTTTGGCGTGGGGAAGAATCCCTTTACTAAGACTGTGCGGGCTAGAGAGCCCCCAGCTTCCTCCTTCTCTTCGTACCTGCCACTGCCACTGGAAAGAAATCTGATAGGATTGCTCTTGAGACCAAACCCCAGATTGCTGACCTTAAACCCAGGGAAGGTGTGAGCCAGAAACCCAGAAGAGGGAGGCTGCTCTGCTGATGACTGTCCTCACTGCCCTGCCCAGGCCTGAACCTGGGGAGGGGTGGGGGGCCGGGTGAGGACCGACAGGGGCCACGCTGGTGACTGGTGGCTGCCTGGATGCTGCAGCGGCCTGCTCACTTCCTCCCCCTGTCGGCTCTCCCCAGGACACCTAGAGCGATTCCCCTACTCCCTGCCCCAACTTGTTGTTTCAGGTGGACAGAACAGTTGAAAGAACAGTATCGTAAATGAGCAGCTAGATACCCTGCACCTAGGTTCAGCAATTCAACATCTGCCACGTTTGCCTCATCTGGCTGTGTTTTATGCTGCATCTTGAACTTCCGTTCGTACTTTGTGACACGTTTCTCCTTAATACATCAGCAGGCATCTCCTAAGAATAAGGACTTTCTTCTACAGAATCCTGCTGCCCTTATCATACCTGAGATGATCATTGATAATATGTATTTACTAACATCCTCTCTAGATCTGTGCCGTAGTTGAATTTCCCCAGTTGTCCTCAAAATGTTGTTTTTCAGACCAGGATTTGAAAAACCAAGGTACATGTTGTCTCTGGCCTATTTTAATCTAGTTCAGCCTTTGTCTTTCTTCCCCGACCATGACGTTAATTTTTTTTTGACAAGCCAGACTGGTTGTCTTGTAGGATGTCCCATACTCTGGATGTGTCTTATTTTTGCTTTTTGGCACTGTTTTCTTCGTTCCTCTGTGCCTGTATTTCCTGTAAACCAGAAATAAGGTCTGAAGCAAGGTTGGCAAACTATCGCCTGGCCTCCTTTTTTTTTTTTTTTTTTTTTTTTTTAAATTTATTTATTTATTTTTGGCTGCGTTGGGTCTTTGTTGCTGCGCGCGGGCTTTCTCTAGTTGTGGCGAGCGGCAGCTACTCTTCATTGCGGTGCGTGGGCTTCTCATTGCGGTGGCTTCTCTTG